>NC_069087.1:8582226-8882226 GCF_947172395.1 Bicyclus anynana
TTTCAGCTTTAGCCCACTTTGTCTGTTTCGAATCATGTTTTTCGAAATATAAAGCATACGAGAATCTAGCAGACGCCCGCGATTTCGTCCGCTAGACCTTAATTCGACTATTTTACCAAATCCATTCTTAGCGGATACCTACCTACGGTATAAACTACCTCCCTGCCATATTTCATCTTTGTACGTCTAGATATAGATACAGAGACACAGATACAGAGATATTGTGTGGTGTGATAAATGATAACAATGGGTCCTTGATACAAACTGTTATCCCTTTCAAAATCTTTTTTGAGTGCCAATGCCAAGGAAGTACGATTGTAATAAATATCCTTTCACAAATTCATGAAAATCTGTGTAGTAATTTAAAAACTTACGATGATTACTAAAATATAATGATTTATTTATTATACCGATATTACCTATTACTGTATTATATGACTGACTACCTAATCTTATTGAGAAAATCCGATTGCTCTTAGAGAAATTTACGTAAGCATGTACCACTTTCAGCACCATTTTACCATCATGGTACTGCAAGATAATTTCGAGTTGATGGGTTTCCATCCACATATACCTAGAACTCCAACAAAGTGTTTTGCTTCTTCATTTCTTATACGCATGGCTAGTGTATGGAACTCTCTCCTGCGTTAGTTAAGCACGTATTAGTCTAAAATTAAATAGGTTTTAGGTAATCTCACTCACTGCTAAATTATTAGTTTGGAGATATCTGTAGAACGTAATGAATGTATCTTCCTATCTATATGTCATATTATCAGCTTTTTGGTAAAATATAATTAAATCAAAATTAGGTTTGTTAATCTTTAATTGTCCAATATCTTGAGAACTGATAAATTGACATTACAAACCACACATTCAGATTGCGACCTTCATTAGGAACAGGCAACTATTTTATTGTTATAAGTGACGTGGACTTAGAACGCGGGGGCGAAATGAAATGGTGACTGATTACGTTCTCCTCGACAGCCTTTGTCTTTTAAACTATCTCGCTACCAACTAATAATATTTAGGCTGTTTCGTAAGTAAAAAAAATCTTACATCACCAGGTATTAGTCCAGGATCCAAAGAGCATTTTACAATTGATAACAGTACTATCAAGTTAATTTTCCGTAAGTAGCGAAAATTTTATATTTACAAAAATTCTTGATTCTGGTAGCTAACAGGGTTTCTAGGGAATAATAATTTCTGGGGGTAGTAACGATATAACTATTAGTTAAACAACAGTAAAAAAACAGCTGGCTAGTAAACATTTTTAACTACTCCCCTTCTTCCAATTTTTATTAATACCGAGGTCATCAGAAATTGTTATTAACAAGTAATTGTTTACTGTTGTTTAATTAATAGATATATTGTCATTGTCCTGCAAATTGTGTAGTACGTTATCTCGCCCAGAAACTACTGTTAGCTACCAGAATCAAGAATTTTCGTAAATATAATTGTTGAACGTCTCATCCAGATGAAACTACTCAGGGAAAATAAACTTGATAGTAATCAATTTTAAAAATGCTCCTTGGATCCAGGACTAATACTTACAGTCTATGTATTCAATATACGTATATGTAGAGACATATACGGTTATGTATATGTCTATATAATTATGTAAAGAAGGAAAAACGAGTGTGCTTAGACCACCGTGACCGAAGGAAAACTTCTTCATGTCACCTGATTACAGTTTTCGTAACGCATTTACCAGCTTATTCCCCAAATTAATCGTGAAGAAGTTTTACTTCAAAAATTGCGTTTTAATATTTTTTCTGTATTTCGTGAGATAAGAATTTGTTATTGCACATTGATAAAAAAAAACATACATACAGCCGAAAGTAGAACCTCCTCCTTTTTGGAAGTCGGTTAAAAAGTAGAGATCATAACGAATCAAGTTGGGTAAGAAACTTTGAAAAATTATCAAGATGAGCTTAATATCTCTATAGAGGTAGTTTATCATTTTCAGGTGTCTATATTCACATAGGAGAGAATAATTTTAAAACTAAAATCATGATATTCCAATTAGGGTTAGCGGGCTTAGAGTACCTAATATGTATTAACTTGTCTAACGATCATTATTAGACGTTAGTGATGATGACCTCAACTAATACTTCCATACTTTTACATTAATATTTAAAAAAAATTATAAGTTTTAATATTTTGTTATTTTTTAGTTTGTTACCTACGATTTACTCAAAACTCGACCGATTTTAAAAATGAGAAAGCTACAACCTCACCGAGTAACGGGTTATATTTTCTTCTTCGTTATTTAGGTCTTTCCCCGGGAACTATGCCGGTGTAACCGCAGCGCCTCTGCTGCTATTTTATAATGTAACCTTCTACTTTGAAAAAATCGTAATCACTTTTACTTGCGTGGCTCCGTTACCCCAGATACACCAGATATATAGATTCGTAAAGGAAGCATGAAACTTCGCTTTTTGAATAAGGAAGCGTTTACATGTATGTAGGTACATATACAGATTTAGTGGTTATGTTAATTGCTCGCGGCTAGCAGTTGTTACTGGTTTTACTAATGGATCAAGGTAATGCAGGCACGGTAGGTAGTTAGGTATCAGAGAAATATCTGACGTCACCCATATGCAAACTGAAACCCAAACTAAGGTCGCAACTCGCCCACTTACACTGCGAGCAAACACTGTTGCCTTAAGTACCTCAAATCATAACGGTCAATGTACAGTGTAATTATAGGTAAGTATGCATATTTACATAATAAGTGTTCATTAGAAGAATCAAGAGTGTGAATTTGTTTTGTACAGCCCGCGCGATGTTGAGGTCAGTGAGGGGCCTGGTCGTTGACACTTGTTATATAAATGTATCATCGATTTAGAATAATGACGTTTAAACGAGCATTTCGGGGAACGCCGGTATAGGCACGTATTACACACTGATTCATGAAAACGTCACACATTTAAATGTATAATTATTTATAAAATACCCAGGCATTAAAGTGACAAGAAATAAACGATTATCATCCTAAATGAGTCAGATCGTTTTTACTGATGAATGAAATATCATCTTTGTTTTTAAATTATGTTCCTATATCTGTATAGCAATAGGAGGAATGGCGAAAACACGTCAAACAATATATTAGATCACGCTCTAAAAACTAGACTCCTACGCTGCCTACCTACCATCTCGAAAATTATGTAGATTTAGGTAGAGGTGAGCTTACACTGTCTTACAAGTTTTCATTCATGAATAGGTAGGTATTCAAGAATAAAATAAAAACATAATTGCATATCAACTGGTGATCCACGTATACATTGTGCACTATTATACTTACTGACCACATTATAAGGTTTACAAAAAGACAAATTTGGTGAAACAAGATTATGTCTACGAATAAGACTAACTAGAGAATGGATTTTTTTAAACTGTATTTTTAGGATTACGTAACTCAAAATGTAAAACAGAATCCGACAATATCTATCTACAAACATAATGCTCAAAGTATGTTGGATAAAGTAAAATATCAAATAGATTCCATGCAGCATTCTCTTAAAGCTATAAAAAATCGAAATTTGAATCCGTAGCTAATCCAATATAATTTTTATATTGGATTAGCTACGGATCTCTATATCCCGAGAACGCTATGTAACTGTAATCTTTTTAGTTTTTATAGTACCTACTCGTACATTAAGAGTAGCAAATTGCACAAATTATCCTTTACGGCAATTAGAATTACACATTACGACTCCATATTTAGACTACTATTTGCGTAGTTGCTGTGGAATTTGCCTTTAGGGCTACATTGGTGTCGTAGTGGTATACGTTTAGAATTACGTAAGACAACTCTAATTGATTGCATTTAAAATTTAATCATCTATAAATGATGTTGCCAAGTTACTTAAAATTCATGTGACATCAAAAAGTCGGTTTTAATATATTAGTAGGTAGATATTATAAAATTCGGAACGGCACAGTTTAGCCTCGGAGTGGCCTTTGCACAGGATTTCCGGGACATTGCACGCCAGCACCGCCAAGAAATCTTCCAAACAAAGCTTTGTTTGCGTAATATTTACTTTAATTTACTTAACTATTTACATAAATATGTACTCGAAGGCGTTAATAACAAACATGTGCGTTCGTTTAAAATTAATATTAATGTTCATATAGACATTTTTTAACCTTTAATGTTTAAATACATATTTTAATAAATAAAACCTACTTTGCGATCTTTAGTCTGTATATTGATTAAATTACTTACTTGTGGCATGTAAATAAATATTGATTTACTTAATTCTATTCATTTGCCGTGTAAATTAAATAAATATTGTGATATTAATTAACATTAGTAAAATCGGTAAATTATTTTAATTTTCAGTTCAAGCTTTTTCGAGTTATTGAAATTAAAAGACTTCAACGCGTATGCGGCACTTCACATTTATTCTTACGAATTACGAGTTCCGCCTTTGCGTCAACGTTTGAAATAATAAAAATACATTGTTTATATAAGATATTAAATTATATTTAACCTTTATTTTGTGATGTGTGTTATATACCGAGTAATACTCACACTTATGCATTGGTAATGCATTGTGAAAAAGGAAGTACTTATCATCTTTGTTTACATTAACGCAATGAATTATAACAATAGCGGCTTGTTACTTATACGTATCAATATCCTATGTAACTACTGAGGAAGTGAATACATATGAGTGCAAATGAAAAGGTTTTGCATCGTCGCGGAGATAGTCTGTAGTTTCCTCACGTTTGACACTTTCTCCACTTTACGTACAATTACTGCGTTGGCGTTACTCAATTAATCGCCATTTTTACAAAATAAGTTAGTATAAGTGCTTAGACAAAGAGCTAGGAGATTTGATAATAAATACTTAACTACAAACATTTCTAAATAAATAAAAAACAAAAAAGGACGCAGCAATGATGAAATCCTTTTACGTAGTTCCACGAATAGGTACGCAGCATCCTTATTCAGGACAGGTTGGCTCTACAATATTCAATTGCAAAGTTTATATTTTTTTAAAGTACCGAGAATAGAAGTACACGATTAACTAATCAACAGCTGTATTTATAATGGTAGTGCATACCTGTATGCGAGTGTTTTTCGTTAAACTAAAATTTATAATCACATGTATTTGTTTACTGCATTTGATTAATGCGTCGTATGAACACCGTCATGATTAAAAACTACGGAGGAGTTCTAAACTATTCAGGCGTATTCCGACAAATTCATTAAGCGAAGCTGTTTATTTATTTCAGTATTACATTTACATATTGTGGTTAACCATACTTTGATACCTGTAGACGAGTCAAGTTACAAAGTGGTCAGTATGAATAGGAGACTTCAACTTGAATGTATAGAATGTAAATAATAGAAAATGGTATCATCAATTAAGAAAACGACTAAGGGTGAATCGAATTTACATTAATCAACTTTTTTACCTACATACTCGTACCCCTTGATCTTGATATAATATTTAAAACTCAAAGATAGATCACTATGTCAGTCACTCACGACTGACATAGTGATCTATCATAGGACAACCAAACCACTGGACAAATCAGGCTGAAATTTGGTATGCAGGTAGATGTTATGACGTAGGCATTCGCTTCCTTGGCACTCAAAAAGGATTCTAAAAGGTATGACTGTTTGTATCAAGGATATTAAAAGATATATAAATGCGAAAGATCGTTCATCACGAAATCTGGAGACTGCTGGACGTACAAAGATGAAATGTGGCAGGAAGGTAGTTTACAGTATGTAGGTATCCGCTAACAAAGCATTTGGTAAAATAGTATAATGTAATAGTAGTAATGCTTGTAATGCTTGATATTTCGAAAAATATGATTCGAAACAGACAAAATGGGCTAAAGCTGAAAAATTATACTTTGCTACAATATCCAGTGGGACAGTGTTTTATTCTAGTTTGAAATTGTACATTACGTAAGTTTGAATAGTTATACAATATTATTTCACTGAAGTATGATTAAGTTACTGCAGTCATTTAATCTCGGTTTGGCAACTGTTTTATAACTAAATATATAAAACTCAAAGGTGACTGACTGACATAGTGATCTATCAACGCACAGCCCAAACCACTGAACAGATCAGGCTGAAATTTGGCATGCAGGTAGATGTTATGACGTAGGCATCCGCTAAGAAAGGATTATGATCAATTCTATCCCCAAGATATAAAATAGGGGATGAAAGTTTGACTAAAACTTTGTCAATACCGAAGCGATTTGGCTGAAATATAAAATGGATATAGATTTTACTCTGGACACACATTACATAAGCTACTTTTCATCCCATAAAAATCCGTGGTTCCCGCGAGATTTGTAAGAAACTGAATTCCAGTCTTGATATAAAGACTGATCCTATAGCACAAGAGTTTCGTTTTTACTAATCCTTTTTGGGGTACGGATCCCTATAAATACTAATGTGGTTTTGATATGTTCGGTTAAAGAAAGAAGAAAACTGTTTGTTACACATTGAGAGTCCTATTTATATTTATTACATCTGCGTCTGATAGGTACACATACCTATCACATTGTACCCATTATGCAGACGTATGTAGGTTCCTATACGGTATACCTTACCTTTAACCGGCACAGAACTTTATAAAAAAGATCACAAAGATTATAAAGTAGTCCAGACAAGATAAAATAAATAAATTGGTATTGACCTTTAAAGCACCAGTGTCGGTGATTCATTTTTGCCTATCACAAGAGTATTGCTTGCTCAGGCGCTCGGGTCGCGTAAGTTTTACACCATATAAGGAAACGACAGGTTTATACTTTTGGCAATGACCGCCTGTAAACTTAAACTACATACCTACATACAGAACCTATCTGTGAAACAAGATTGTTTAACTTTGAACCTGTCTTTAAATAGGAAAACTACAAAACCTTACAGACATAAGTAAATATTTGAGTATTTTTCAGGAACTGTGACTTTGCGAATCTTTTATATAATGTTTACGTACGTCAAAAAATAATTAATAACCCATATAAGAAGTTGATATTTTAATAATATTATGATAAGGAACAAATCCATCCTCTTATTGTAGAGCTAGAGGCAAACAGCCAAGCACTGCACTGGGTTCTCACCTTCCCGTACTCCGCAGAACCGGCCCACTGGCGGCGCCATTGACCAGCCACTTCCATGTCCATTAGTTCGTTTCTCGATCGTTGCAGCTACACTCGGAGTTAGATGACGCACACCTAATTTTAAACGCGCACACGTCCGCTGTCTGCGCCTTCGCGTAGCCTACTGAGTTGTACTTGTGACTCGCGAGTCGCAGCTTACGACGCAAAACTTAGCTCTCAAATTAAATAACTTTATTTCTTCTGTTTGCAAAAACATTGTAGGCACCGATTCGATGTCAACGCCCACTAAAGATTTCAAGCCGCTACCCAGACGACGCTTCCTACGCTTAGGTAATGTGTTGCAACATTCCAAATGGTATGCATTTATGTTTTGTTTGTATAAGCTGTCATGAAATCCACTTTACTAAGTCAAGGGAATTGTAATATAGGCCTGAAAATTTAAATGGTAAAGTTTCATTTTGAAGCACGAAGTTATCTTTAAGTACCTATCACCACTAGAGAGCAATGACCTTTCATGGTATCTACGTTAGATACTTAATTAAACGTATTGCATTTCGTTCATCTACGTATTTGCATTTTCTGCTTTATTACTAGTTGATGGGTTTACGCTAGTGATAACTTTAGCAACAAAATAAAATTCAATAACCGGCCAAGTGCGTGAAGGGCCATGCTTACTGACAACTTTACGTTTTTAATTAGGTACCAACGGAATTACTATGAATTTGCGAGTTCCAACGTTTTTCAAGTTGGTCAAATATTACTCTGTAAATAGCGATTGCTACTTATCTGTTATAGTTTTCCTTGTAATTTCATTAATACCCTTCTCTCCTGACTTTTTTTACGTATCCATAAATAACCGTTTAGCCGGTAAAAGGTGGGGACACTTGATTCTAACAAAAAATCGCTCTAAAAATCTTAATACTTTACTAACTGATCTCAAAATAAAAAAATATTGGCAAAAGACTTGTCATATCTTCAAAGACCTATCCAACAATACCCCACACTAAGAAATAAACAAGTAAAAAAAAATTCGTCCCCAATTCACATGTACCTTAAAAATATTTTTCCAAATTTTATTGTACAACTTTGTTCACATCTTTAATGTACATGCTCATACTAATTTATGGATGGACGAATAGACAGAAGGACAGAGTAAAACTATAAGGGTTCCTTGTGGACATGTTGGCTCACTGCTGAGCTCGAGTCTCTTCTCAGAATGAGAGGGGTCAGCCAATAGTCCACCACGCCCAAATGCAGATTGGCTAATTTAAAACTAAAAACAATACATAATTTAATATAAATAAGTTATGAAATGACGTGTTTTCTACCTTCCACATCTAATTTGTTTGTTGGTAAACAGTGCACATTGAGTATGGCTTTAGTATAGGTAAAGTATTATATTATGTGATTATTTACCATATAATATAAGGTAGATCATCTGATTCTTCTGTGACCTATATATCAAGAAAAGTAAACAACATTTAAAAATAATAAAATAAATTTATTTTTAATATAACTTCTCAATTTATAATATTAAAATTTTCAATAAAAACAAAATCAGTTTCAATCATTCAGTTACATTTTATTAACACCCATTTGGTGCATTTGTTGGGAGACTATTACCACAAAGTGGTTTAAATTTTCTTAAATTACTTATGTATATATCTAAAACACAACTAGTTAGTTTTCTCAATTGTGTAATATTAATAAGTGGTTCATCTTTATTTTTATTTCTTGTATTAACTGATCTACTGAATATTGCTATGAAAACATCTTCTTTTTGGTTGTTGTGACAAAAGTTATAGAACAACTTTTGTTCACACCTAAAGTTTGGACTTAATCCTTTATTAAATTGTCTGTAAAACAGTTGTTCACCATAATCACACATATCTTCTATATCAGACCATTCCTCTGAGGTCAGGCCAAATAAGAGTCCTATAGTTTTTCCTTTTATGACACAAGTCACTTGGCCCGAAGCGTCAGCCACTTGAAGAACTGCTGTTGATGTCACTTCATTATGTTTATATCTTGTTATCTTGACTGACTCTAGGACATAATCACTCAGCAAACCCCAACACTCTAAGTGTAGTTTCAAATGACCACATTCTGTTATTTTGATTGAAGGCACACCTTCAAAAAATGATCTATTGTATTCTCTGTCTGTAGCCTTCTTTTTCATTACCAAAATGGATTTTTATATTTTATTTAAACATCTGACTTGTATGTATTAGTGTTATATATTATTTTGACACTTTTTTTTCTTACAATTACTTTAATTGTATAATTTTCATACAATATATACTTATTATACAATTTATTATTATTAATAAATTGAATAAAGATTAAACCTAAAATAATAGGTAAGTAATCACTAATATCAACAAGCACCTAATTATCAGTTTACAGAACACACAACACAGCTCACAATCACATAAAATCTGAGATTAATCTGCAACACCAATTACCAACTCACAAGACATTAAACCTTGTAAAAGTATATTCCTTGTATTCACTTTGTATGTTCATTAAACAAATTACAAATTACAAAAATTCAAAAATCCAAAATCGAAATTCGTGACGAAAAGTCATGACACAGACGATAAATGAAGAGTGAAGTGAGTGACGTTTCGAATGTCAAAAATTCGAAACTTTTTTTTATTTCCGTATTCGGCTTAAAGTTCTAGGATCACAATCTAATTATTATTATATTATAATTTAAGTCGTTGATTTTTAAAATAAAAAAATATATACGGCGAATTAAGAAACTTCGGTCTCAAATCCGTAAAGAGCTTAGACTAAATAAAGACAAATGACTATTACTTTAAAAATACTGTGAATGAAAAATGATTTTTTTGACCTATAATACCTAGAACTCAGACCCTTACAGCTAATGGAAAAAAAATGTACTCTATGGTTAAGTTCTAAAAGGCTAGAACTCAGAATCGTGTGACCGGTTAATAAAAACGAAAAACGAAACGGTTTTTTAAAAACGAAAAAGTACTCTATGGCATATTATGTCATAACATAACCTATTTGCATAAAAAAATGAAATTGAAAATATTTTTAGAGAAAAGATAACAGCAGCTCCTAATATTTTCGTAGCGGTCAGTATCTGTAAGCTTAATTTCTTCCTTTTTTCTGGATTAAGCTCAACGCTAAAAGTAAATATTTAACTTTGTTCAATGACCTATTAACTTTATTTGCTGGTTTTATGATTACCATCGTAATCAAAAAATACTACTGTGAATTATTGGTTTACAAGTACGAATTATATCCGAAAGAAGGTGCAAAGCTCACATATATTTTTAGAAATTGAAATGAGAATTGGCTGGATTCACAAACTTGTTAACAAATGGCCGGGAAAGAAGACGTTTGGAATGTATAGATTTCTTCCCATATTTTTCGTACTGGGAGCTGCGTTGGAATACTCTATGATCAACTGGAAGGTCGGTGAGGTAAACTTTTACAATACATTCAAAAGGCGACAAGCTAAAGATATTGTTGAAGATAAAATAAAAAAGTATTCAGCTATATAAAATGCCTGCTGGTGTAACGTGGGGACAATATGTTTGTTTTTCAATAGCCTCTTTGCTGACTATGTTGGCAGGCTCGCAAGTTGTTCATCAGCACTATAAACCTCTTGTAGACCTCAATAAATACATAAACAAGGAGTTGGAGGGATACCCCGAAAATGTTCAACAAAAAATCCGACAAGAGCTTAAAGAAGAAGGTCTACTCAAATAGTGCCCTATTAGTGTATTATTTACTTTGTTGTTAGTTTTATAGTCCTAATAAATTATATGATCATGTAAATTATCAATATTTTATTTATTCTAATTTAAAAATTCTAATTTAAAAAACGCTAGAATTGTGTAATTACTTATTACAAGTTGAGTTACCTTTTAAAAGTTGAGTTTACTTTTTACAAGTTGAGTTTACTTATTACAAGTTGAGTTGTTTTTTAGAAGTTGAGTTTACACTTATTACAAGTTGAGTTTACTTATTACAATAATTTATCACATTCTTATATTTATTTTGTTTGTACAAGGATTCTCTATTATAACAAGTACAGCTCAAAGACACACAAGAAGCTAGGAGAAAATGAACTCTAAGCACTGCAACAGATAATAGGATACTTAGTGATTGAGTCAAATATACCTTAATACTGCAAACCCACATAGGAGCAGCATGGTGGTTCTTAACTTAAAATCTTATGTGGCTCTCTCATTGACTGTTCTGTCAATAAAATTTTTGCTGATTATGATAACAGCTAAATTCTTGTAATATTGGCAGTAGTAGTGTAGAAAATGTGTTCAGCTATTTACCATGATGAGTTCTGTTAAATTAGAATTATTTAGGTAGAGGTTCAATCTGCCTGGTGCCATCTTACCAGATTTGGCTGGGTAGGCAGAATAACTAGAGTGTTGAAGGGAAACTAGGTAACATTTTTGGTGGAAATTGTTAGACCCAATAGGCTCTCATTTCATAATTGTGTTTTCCCCTCGTTAAATGATAAAACAATGAAAACAAATAATAGATGTTTAAATTAATTTAATGATAATTTGGTATTTTACTTTGAAATATATTTACAATCATTTTACAAGTTTTATAAAAGCCATAAATATTACTAATTACAGTCTTACACTAATCTAAAATTATTATAATACAAATCATGTGAAGAATTTTATGATATTGAGTATTTTTTTTATTTAGAAAGTATAAAATATTAACATTTTTAATTTTAGTTGTATTGTAATTTGTACTTAAACTGCATATTATCAATATAGGATGTACTTTATATTTTACCCTTACATTTGCCTATAGGTAACCTAAGCCTAACATCCTCAATGTCAATGGCTTTAGAATACAAAAGTATGTTCAAATAACTATGTTGGCAGTTAACTATGTTGGCTGATGTGTAAAAATGTACCTAAATCTAGATATCCACTTGATTTTCAAGAAATGTATTACATAATACACAACTGAAGAAATAATGTTTGGGTTGCAACTTTTCTTGCTAATATCCTGAAAAAGCGAATAAGGAAATTAAATTTGCTTTCTAGCATTCATTGTATTTTAAAATTTAATTGCAACCTTCAACCTTGATAAAAATACATTTTAGAATATTATACTTCCAATCTTTTTATGTACAAAACTCATGGCATTTACTTCCCTATACAATCAAATATTCATTACTATATATTTTTTCTCTAGTTTTTAAACCTTTGCAGGCAAGCACACAATGCACTTAATACTTGTAATAAATTTAATTAACTAATTAAAAATCTACACATAGGTGGATTAATTTTTTTACGCTAAATATCATAATTTTTTTTGACATAGATAAAATCCTGCATTTTAGGAAACCACCATTACTGAGGAACTCACTGTAACTTGAATTATTATTTTTTGTAAAAGAACCTACATAAACACTTTCTACAACACACAATTCTGCATAATTTTAAACCTTTTTTATACATAAAACTTAACAAATCTTATTAGCTACAGTAAAATACATAACAATGGTTGAACATTTGCAGTCTTTTGTTGTGTTAAAGTCACCTCGACGAGTTAGCGATGGTTCTGCGTATCCACTCTATGTGCGAGGTCACGGCGTCGTATATGCGCGGACGGCCAAGTCCTATTTTCGAGCACGCGATTCGCCATCCAGTGACGCCTAGTAAGGACCAGCGTTTTGATTTTTCATCAAAGCACATCATTGAACTTCCAGCATATTCTTCTTCCTACAAATAAAATAAAAAACAAACATTCAATAAATAAATATATATAAACAGACAATACACACAATCGAAACACGAAAAAATCCGTGACAGCCCAGTGGATATGAGCTCTGTCTCCCGATTCCGTGGGTGTGGGTTCGAATCTGCTCCACGCACCTCCAACTTTTCAGTTGCGTACATTTAAAGAAATTAATTATGACATGTCTCGAACGGTGAAGGAAAAGAATGTGAGGAAACCTGCATACCAGAGAATTTTCTTAATTCTCTGCGTGTGTGAAGCCTGCCAATCCTATGGGTATACCTACTAAGATAGCTGATTTCACCATACAATTAATGTATATATACTACATATTAATCACTACAAATAATTCTCAATTTATAGTAATTTCAAACATCATCTTACTTATAAAAAAATCCCGTGGTCGAAGTTTGAAAAAGAAATTGTTTATAATTAGGTATATCAAACTCACGTCACAATCGTCTTGGTCGTACAACGGTTCGGCGCATATTCCATTCCCTGTAGCAATGCTGACATTCTCGCATGTGTTCATCGCCGTCGGCACAACGTGCACCCTTTGCAGCTGGTCTCTATTTCTTGTCCAGCCGAGTGTATTGCATATGCTTTGTTCGTCTGCCTTAAAGCCGTCTTCCGGGAGGCAGGCGGGGCGCACGAAGTCGGTCATCTCTACTGGTTCCTCCAACCGCACCAAGGCTAGCATGCTGCCCTCGACTGGCGAGCGCACCATGCCTACGATACGACGCTCTTGCTGCCACGGCGTAGTGCTCTGGATACGGACACTACCCAGCCTGGCTGTCCACTCCGCTTTTGGTTGACCCTATAAGTTTTAAAAATATTAAGGGGAGAAAAGTTTACTAACAATACATAGTTATATACATTACTTTATCTATGTACCTATTTATTAGAAGTTTTTATTGTTAAGATTGGGTGCGACTGACGTGAATATTTAGAGATGTACCTAGTTGTGAGCAGATACGCATGATACCTGAATAGCTATTCGTTTTATTGTTTATTTTATTTATTTGTTTAAAATAACTTTATTCCACAAAAAAAGAAAAATATTTAATTATATGTTTCTATCGTGTCATTGTTATTCGCGATACATATTGTTAAATATTCACGTAGATATAAGTATACAGATTCTTCGACCGTTTGTAACTTATGAGTAGAAACAAGTCACAATTCACAAGACACTGTCACACGTCGCGACTATTATCGCGACTAATGCGACCGCCGCGTTAAACTAATCTATACTCATACTAAAAGTAGATATTGTGTCACCTGGAAGCAAGAGGCCGTGGTGATGAGCCAGGCGGGGTGTAAGAGCGCCGCGTCGCACGCATGCACGTGCGCACGCAGCAGCGCCGCGTGCCACGGCCAGTCGCCCGGCCGCGCGCCCCGTGGCAGCCCTGCCACACCCTGCGCCGCGCTCCCACCGCGCGCCGAAGCCAAGCCACATTCTGCAAGTTACTTAGATCATATATAACGTTGCAATTTACCACCGCTTCAGCGCAGGACAGCGACGGCATCGCAGTTTGCGTGGAGGCTGGGGTACTTTACTGAAATTGACACAACTACATCGTAGGGCAGAGACAACATCGCAGCACGCGCGGCGCAACTTATCGAATTTGACATCGCCCCAGCTCAGGTTACCGAATAATTGCAGTCTGTGCGGGGCACATGGACTGACATCCATTTATCCCCTTAAGTCGAAAGACCTCAGCCCCGAAAGGAGCTGGAAGAACGTAACTGGGCAGGAGCCTCGAGGCCCGTACTCCCTACCCGGATTTTTATATGGGGGGAGATGATGATCCAATATTACGCAGGGTATACCTGCAGAATTCCCCACGTTCCAACTAAGGAGGGACTATTTGTTTGGCGTGGACTATACATTGCTTATTGCTTTCGTCGAAAGCTTCAGTTGAGCCAATACAATGGAAATATCAAGTAATATGATATCTGTGTCATAGTCATAGTAGATACTAGTGCGAGTAAGAATAACTCTGTTAATATTTGCGTCCATCTCCATCACGCTGCTTTCGATGCTGATTGGCGTGCTCAGGGTAAACGTACTCTATAAGATTATTTTCCTAAGGTATATGTTATTCAAAAAAAGAAAACCAAAACACACAACAACACACGATTCGAACACATATCAGTTATCACTTTTCTACGTGTAAAAGACTTCAACGGGAGTGCAGTTAGCGTTTAGACAATTAAAAACTTATGAGTATAATTAATTGTACTTATTTCGCTAATAAACATAGATAAATGATTGATGTTGATAATTTTATCTTACCTTCAAGCACCTACCTGTATAAATAAAAAAAATCTTATACTAGATATCAATATTTCGATGGTCGAAAAAATGTCAAGTATTGTTGATCTAGATGCCTACTTACTAGCTAACGACTAAACAATATTTTATTAAGGACGTGGGGGTGTTAATTTAAAATAACTGGAGGTATTTACCTACCTAAGTTATCGCAAACAATCTTTATGACCTTCCGTTGTGGACATTCGCTTTTGACGAACGATATTTCCGACGCAGTGGGGTCGACAACTTGCACGTATTCTGGCGCGTCTCTCCTCGTCCTGTCCTGCAACGAGTCTTCAGTCGTGTCCTCGTCGAACTCTTCCTCGCCATCAGGTACCGCCTCCGCGGACACAGCAGTTCTATTTAAGGAGTTTAATTAAAAAATATAAATAAATCTACCTTAATGAAAATTGATATGGATCGTTCGTATAAACTTTTATTAAGGTGTACCAAATCTAAAGACGACAAATTACATTCAGGAATGTAGAAATTAAAGTTGCGTTTATTGCAAATTTTTGTAATGCAAAAAGCTAGATTGCGCTAATACCTATGCGATTAGTTCATTAGACAAGCGGATATTTACGTACTTGCCTACCGTTTTAGTTGAACCTATGTTTATAGAGCTAAAGTTAATAAAATAATCTACTAATCACATACATAGGTCTACCTACATATTGCAATCACACATTAATAGTATTTATGAGAAACTTTACGTTTTGGTACTAAAATATACGTACATTTTTGATACGTAGGTATGTATACATACGTACATATTTGAACTGACAACAAAGCACCCTTTTTGCAACAGTGTTGGTAAAAAATATGATATGTTTAGATGACTATTAAAGCTACCTACAGCCCACTATGTAAGGTATCTTAGGTAGGTACTTATTATTCCGCACCCGGTCGTCGGGTTATTGAACCGGTTGCACAAACTGGTTTGCTAACTATTTATTTTTTATTCAACAACTTAGCGCTTGACTGATATCTTCCACAATTAATTCAGTAGTTTTGTGACCCTGACTAGACCCAAAATAAATAAAAAAAGTTTTATATATCTACCTCAATGACACTGCACTCTCTCTCTGGCACATTTGTTAGTGTGGTTCTCAACAAAGAAGTACTAGGTGCGAGTTGCAATTTTGGTCAGTTTAGAATTTTATAATTTCTAAATTTGTTCAGGTCTGGTCTGGTGGTAGGCATCGGCTGTGGCTACTGGCTGTTACCACCCAACCGGTAAAGACGTACAGCCAAGCAATTTAGCGTTCCGGTATGATACCGCGTAGAAACCATTTAATGGTTTAGCAGGTGAGATTGCAGTCAAGGACTAACTTGTCAATAAATAAAAAAAAATAGGCAGGTTAATTTGCCACGGCCAAACATTTAAGCCAGTTTATAGTTTTACTAGTTTGTTAATTTTTCACTAAATTGTTTAATGAACTTTTTTTTATTCTTACATGACTTTTTTTTTATTGAGAAAGAATAGAATATGGAACTTAAGGTAACTTATCCTAATAACTATACAAATCATGCCCACGTGGAATGGTGGCAAGAATACTGGCTGCATTTCTGCGCTGGACAGCCAGGCCGATCCTTTGGGCAAATAATGAGCCATCCCTTCTGTCACAGTCGAGGCAAGTAACTGAATATTTATCGATATTTTACTGGCAGCCACTTGCAAAGCAATTGCTTCGACTCCGGTGTCTATCATATTGTGTCATAACACCCATACAGTCGCGCAGTCGCGTCGACTGCGCCGTCTATTGTAATCTATGCTAGTACACTAACGCAATCGTACTTGAAGGTGAGCGCGCTGCACAGCGAGGCGGCGAGGCTCGCGAGCGCGCGGCGGTCGTGCTCGTAGGGCGCGGCGCAGATCTTGCCCACGCGCCCACGCTCCGCCCACACCGCGTACCCGGCGCGGCTGCGCACGGCGCCCAGCGTCGACTCCGCCGTCTCGCGCCGCCACGACGACAGCGAGCGGCTCACCCACACTGGAGGTTCACACGGTTACACGCATTTAGCAGGGGTTCAGACGATAAATACACCGACACAAGTAGATAATCCTCTCACATTCACACGCATACAAAATTCACATTGATACAATTCGCGTCATGGCGCCTATTATGTCAGTCAACTGTTCACACATAATATTTTCACTAACTTCCGTTACGCGAGCTACAACTACCTAAAAACTTTAAATACTTTGACCATTGCCTACATAAAAATGTACCTACATAATAGAATCTACCTAATTATAAATCTATTTACCGTTACGAGAGGTCATGTGGGTACATTGAAACAATATATACTATACTGTATAGTGTACAGAATGATAAATGAGCGGTAATAAGCGATAAGGGAATTGAGTATATCTTACAGCAACCAGATTCGTCACTGCCGTCAGCGCAGTCGGGTGTGCCGTCGCAGCGCAGGTGCGCAGGCACACAGCGCGGCTGCAGAGCGCAGCGCAGTGCGCCGGGCCCCGCCGCCGCGCAGTGCGAGCAGCTGCGCTCGTCGGACGCGTCTGCGCAGTCGGGCACCGCGTCGCACGCGCGTCTGGACAGCGCCGCTCGTTGGAGACTGCCCACGCAATCTGTATTTGCAAGAATAATGTGAGCCGTGATAGTCCAGTGGATATGACCTCTGTATCCGATTCCGGAGAGTATGGGTTCGGATGCACCTCCAACTATTTTTAGTTGTGTGCATCTTCAGAAATTAAATATCACGTGTCTCAATTGTGAGGAAACCTGCATACCAGAGAATTTTCTTAATTATCTGCGTGTGTGAAGTCTGCCAATCCGCATTGGGCCAGCGTGGTGGACTGTTGGCCATTGGCATTCTGAGAGGAGGCTCGAGCTGAGCAGTGAGCCGAATGTAAGTTAATTACGTAGAATAATGTTGATAAACTCGAATTAGGTATTGTTTTTAGCACACGTCCGGTCAAAAATCAGCAAAAGCTAGAGTATATATGTTTTATTTCTGGTTGGACTGGGACGATAAATTTTGGAAATATTCCTTCATACATACAAAAGTGTATCAGTGGGCACGGACTGGATGACGAGATGGTGTTTACATAACACCAAGACCCGTCGCCGTCTCGTTCACGTCCTAACTCCGTTCTTGGTACAGCGACGTTTACTGTAAAGTATGTTTACTAACGTTACCTGGTTCAGAAGAGCAAGAGCCAGGGCCGAAGTAGTCAGGGAAGCGCGCGCAGTCGAAGTGCGGGCGCAGTCGGTCGGGCAGCCGCGCGCCGCAGCCGGCGGCGAACGCGCGGCAGTACGCGCGACACGGACGCACCAGCCGCGCGTCCTCACAGCGCGGTTGAAGTATTTGACACACGAAATCCTGGAAAGTAATTTGTTCGTTTGTAATGGCGTGTCCTACAAATAGAGAGGATGCTAAACTAAATGCTAAAATCACAGCAATTTCATGTAATGCTAGGACCCGTTCATACATGATCTCCGTTTTACTGGTCCGTTTGTTCGAGCGAACGAGTATGAGCGACTTCACATATGGTACAATATTCTGTATACACTTAAAATAACGGTCCGGTAAATTATAACATTTCGTTTTGTTTGTTTGGATGTTTGTTACTTTTTAACGCTGCTACTATAAATTTGGAACGGAAATTATACTCTGGATTAGCACATAGGCTATGTTCACGCCAGCCGTCGTTAGGCGAATATTGGCTTTTTATCCCGGTAAATCCATGGATCCCGCGGGATTTGTAAAAAACTGAATTCCACGCGGACGAAGTCGCGGGCGTCCGCTAGTAATTTTAAAGTTCCATATCCGACGAAACTTTCAATCTAGTTAGGCTAACTAAAAACACAGTCGAAAATATACAAAAAATACTTACTTGTGCTAGATGTGAGCATTCTGCGTCCAGCAGCTCTCTAAAGGCGACGAGATCACGAAGTAACGCTTCTTTGGACGAGTGTCCCACTAAGTTTGGGTACGTCGTTGTGTTGTACGGTAAATGGGAACACAGGGAGAGAGTCAAGGGCGAACACTCTCGGAGATCCTCTTCTATTTCAAACGCCACCACTTCGGTTGTCGATATCTCGGTGATCGGCGCGTCGCCTTCTTTTAAAGCTTGTGAAGATATTATTGAGCTTTCCTGAAATAGATAATCGTAATTAAATATTTTAAATGTCATCTTTAAAGATTTATGGCCGTTTTCAATATCCGCCATTTCGCTTACTAAAGAAAGAAGTTAAGAAAATCTATTTTTCTATTCTTATCTGCTTTTCAATAACCTACTGACAGATTGTTTGACTATGTAAAGATAGTTTGACTGTTACTGATAATAATTGAGGATAGCTAGCTATCTATCCGTAATCTTGGTTATTGAAAACGGCCGATAATGTTGGTCTACTTATGCGCTAATTCAGTGTCTTTCATAAAATATAGTTTGATATTGGGTTATTCGTTAACTCAGTGTCTTTCATAAAATAAAGTCAGACAAGTTGTTTGCAACACGTTCTCTGCAAATTAATTGAGTGATACAGAAAATTGTTTCGTAGAAATATCGTATATAGAAAACCATTAAATCGATGGAAACAAACATCAAAGCCCAGCGGATTTCAACATATGAATTGTTGTCATCATAGCGGTCAGCTTGTTTGGTAAAGGGCATGATAACTTCAATACTTATTATCAGTATCACCTCTCCCGTCCTGCCCGTCTACTTGCATTGGAACAGCGTGGATGATCCAGCGTGGATGATCCAACCTTGAAAGTTAAATGAAAACTTTATTGAATAATTAAATTTTTACCTCAATATGCAAAGTCGCAGGAATCACGCCCATTCCTTGGAAGTATGGTGCTGGAAACGCCCTCACTAATACAGCGGTCACTTCAGCGGTGGTCACCGCCGTAAATATTGGTTCGAACGACACTTCAAAATGGACTCGCGTGCCTTCTTGGACACTGCAATTAGAGTAATTTTTATATCAAAACAAATTTTAGCAAAAAAAACATTTAATAAAATTAAATTTATGTTGAAATTTCAAGATCTAAAAAATAGAATACATAAAACTAATCTAGGGTTTTCACAAGTATAGCATAGCAATAACATAATAATGAGGCTTTGTAGAAATAAAATATAATAGGTAGTTTATCTACTGTTCTATCTACAAAACTATTCACGACAGGAAAAAGGAGGAAAAAGAGGAGTATTATGACACAAAAAAGAACCTTTATCAATATTGCCAGTATGTTCACGCTCATCGCAAATGCTTTATTAGCTTAGTATAGAGATAGGCTTTATTTGGACACAGGGGTTTTCCGAAAAAAGTAGTTGACAAATTTGCGACTGTATCGAATGATAGATGTACTTTTATATGGCTTATATAAAATTGGCATTGTAAGGTATTATTACAATACAAGGTAAATAATTCAAAAGAGAATCAATTAGTCCACATTCACTATAATGACTAATATCCTTTGGTTTGTGGTTTCCTTCAAGAACAAGGAATTGAAATATGAGTTACCCACATATAATCTAGGTAGGTCTCTACTTAATACATTTGTGTGTAAGCTTAAGTAAACATTGACTTTTAACAGACATAAAAAAGAATGCTCTGTATACGACCCGTATACCTATGTCAGAGATTTTCTCAAAAGTACTGACCCGATTTAAATGGACTTTTGATTATTTAAATGTAAACCTTCCCTGAAAATTATACCAGGGAATATTTAGGTAATCACCTATGTAACTTTTACTTTAAAGGAAATATCGTATTGGTAGGAAAATCTAACTGAAAAATTTTCATCTCTAAATTAGCACTCCGAAGTATGTCAGCGCGGTTACGAGATCTATTTACAATGCGTTATACTTTGTTGTGCATCATATTGACATGGGAAAGTTAATGCGTGCTTGGATTTCTAAGCTTTGAACTTTCTATGCATCTATACGTGTTGTTCAACTGCTATGAAGGTCATTGCGGCCCTTTCCTTTTGTGATTTGAATGTCAAAAGTGTGAATTACTGTAACAATGGCGCATTTTCGAAGAAAGTAGAGTATTCTTTGAATAGTTATTCCGATCTGATTCCGATGCATTCGTTGTCGAAACTTGATGAAATTTATTTATGGACTGTTTATTTTTTGCATCACAACGAAATACCTACCTGAAATGTATTTATTACAATAGCATATTATATTCACAAATAAATGCAATCAAAACTTTTACTAGCGATCGAACATTTCTTTAATGATTGCATAAAATATAATTACAATAGATAGATTAAAGTGTTTATTAGATCCGTAAAAAATAGATAAGTAACGTTACTTTCTTTAATACATAATACTCAATAGAAACAATAAAAAATAATTGTATTAACGAAGTTTTAGTATTTATGGCCTCATAGCACGCTCAATGTTAACCGTAAGACTTCTCGAAAGCAAACTTTCTCTTGCGTATAAGCTGCTACTTCTGCGCAAGATTTGCTATAACCTTACAAAAAAAAATTTATTATAGTAATATTAAAGCTCTTAAAGTCAAAGCTTTCGAGAGCCAAGCTGTATTTGGTATCCCATTTTTCCGTTATAGGTAACAAACATTTATAACCGACATTCAAAAAGTCGGACATTACCAAATAAAGTCTTACTTACCCAAATTTGACTTTTGAAATTACTTTAGATGAGGCTGATTGGTTGGAAAGTTTGTTATTATTACGATATACATCGATGAATAAAGATGATGAGACTTTAGCAATCAATGGTCATGCGACGACGGTAGGTATATTACGAGCGCTCATGAAAGTGGATAGGTATATAATACCTAATACGTTCGCAACTCGAGTTGTATGCAAACTGATTTTGTACCTACGAGTATACTCCCTTTACAATTTACATCCAATAAGTGCTCATAATTATCACCACGCGACCTTTACATATTTTGAATTTGTTGTACGTAACTAATGTGCTAATACGTAGTATGTACCTCGTATGTTGTCACGTCATCAACCCATATTCGGCTCACTGCTGAGCTCGAGTCTCCTCTCAGAATGAGAGGGGTTAGGCCAATAGTCCACCACGCTGGCCCAATGCGGATTGGCAGACTTCACACACGCAGAGAATTAAGAAAATTCTCTGGTATGCAGGTTTCCTCACGATGTTTTCCTTCACCGTTTGAGACACGTGATATTTAATTTCTTAAAATGCACACAACTGAAAAGTTGGAGGTGCATGCCCCGGACCGGATTCGAACCCACACCCTCCGGAATCGGAGGCAGAGGTCATATCCACTGGGCTATCACAGCTCGTATGTATGTTGTAGAAACGATGAATGAAAATTTATTCAATTTTGTAATTTCTAACCATATAAAGGCGCATTTCAATACGCCCTTGTATCCTCGTAATCACCTAATACGGTGCGTTGTAAGAATAGAATGTAAGAATAGAACTAGTTGATATTACTGATTATCTACACGTTTTCATTGACTTATAAAGAACAAAAGTTTGGTGCAGTAGGGATGATGCCAGTTTTTTAAATTGTATATAAATTAACAGTATGTTAAGATTAAAGCAGATTTGGGTATCTGCGATCATTACTTTAGGAGCTAAAGGGATTTAAAGAGTCATATTTGCTGTACTGCCAGGGATGCATCGATTTCGATCGATCGAAAACGCCCCATAATAAATGGCACGAATGAACATCATCGATCTAAGTGATCATTTGATTTGTATGGGCGTTAAAACAAAATCACTACGAAATAATTAAATATCACGTCTCTCATACGGTGAAGGAAAGACATTGTGAAGAAACCTGCATACCTGAAAATTTTCATAATTCTCTACGTGTGTGAATTGCCCATCCACATTTGGCCAGCGTATAACAGCTTAATCCTTCTCATTTTGAGTGGAGACTGTTCTCAACAGTGACCCGAATAAGAGTTGTAATGATGATTTAATATTTATATTTAAAAAATATATAACTTACTTGTCCAAGGCCAGTATTTCAGCGGTGACAAAACAGGATCTTAACTCTGAGTTGACGTATGTGTCATAGAGAGTCTGTTGCAGCTCCCCGTCTCTGGTACTGTTCCCCTTGAACTCGGGCGCGTCACGGTCGTCCGGCGCCCACGAGGAGGCCACGAACGAGCCCCGAAACGTTTGCCGGTTCAGCGGGTCCCCAAAGAGGTACATGTCTGTAATGGTTAAAATTACACCTTTTATGCGAAACAGGACATTTGCCTTTAACATTTATAAGATTACATGATACAAAATCTTCTTTATATATAAAAATGAATTGCTGTTCGTTAGTCTCGCTAAAACTCGAGAACGGCTAAACGGATTTATCTTATCTTGGCCTTGAAATGTTCGTGTTTTTTCTCACCTTTTAAACCTTCCCTATACCTCATAGGGAAGGTTTAAAAGGTGAGAAAAATTAGAATAATTGCCGGGAAAACCATAAAAATAACCCTTTTCTATTTGCTATACAAACGTTTAAGAGTCAATTATAGATCTTAGGGGTAGGGGTAGGGTAGGGGAAGGGTAGTGGTAGGGTAGGGATAGGGAAGAATTGCACATACGTCAAAGCGAAGCTTGACGGGTTCGCTAGTATAGTATAAATTCCTACTGTGTTAGTCAGCCGGTTTTAAATTATAGGTTGTTTAAATAGTTATTTAGTAACTTTAAACCATAAGGTAAAAAAATGGTTTTATTTACATACTTCAAATACTTCATTTACACATTCATGCGTAAATGAGTAGCAAGTTCAAGTTGAGGAAACCGCTATTTTTCTCTTTTCTTGAAGCCTTTATTAGGCTATTTGTACTGTAAATATTATGTTTACCTATATTACAATTAACAAGATACTTTTAACAAAATTTTATTTTTTTATGATTTTTGTACCTTTAAGTATGTAGTTATTTTTAACACGTCGGCAACATTTAGCCGAGGCCCGTTATTATTAAAATAAAAATGTAATTTTATTTACATTTTCATAATAATCACAATTATTGAAGTTACTCGTAAATATATGCCCATATTAATATCATCATATAAGTCCTTTAAGCTAAGCTTTTGCATACTCCCCGACGACGTCGCTGTTATTAATAGCCTACATATTAATAGCCCATATGCAAATCTATAAAAAAACCCTACACTTAGGTATTTGAGAGAACGGACTTCAATATTATATTCCTAATATACCTACATTTTATGTATCTCATACCTACATTACTGAAAAGTGTAGATAAGCCATTTTCACCGCGTTTTAAATTCTTAGCTAAACCACGCTAAACCGAGTAGGAGTTTAATGACTGAGTAACGGTTATGTTATATTATGTTAATACGTTATTACCTTGTAAATTACTGTTTTAATAGACTTTTACTCTCGTATTATCTACTGCTCATAAACATTACACCTTTTTTATTTTACATAAATAAAAATACAAAACCTACCTATGTAAATAGCTACTGACGTTAAAAGGTTCTCATTGGGGTACGAGTAGCTTGGCTACATTTCAGGAAACAGACTTTAAATTACGACTCCTTATAAGAATTTATGAATTTAGAACAATTAAGTAAATTAAAATAAAATTTTCCAAAATTGCTATTTAATTCTTATTAAAGAGAATATATCAAGCGCAAGACCGTCGGCTTGATGTGCTCTCCAAGGCACAAAGCACCCACACCAACTTCCAACCGGTTTGTAGTAAGCATCATCATCATCACATTAACAATCCATATTCTGTTGAGCGCGAATCTCCTCTCAGAATGAGAGGAGTAAGGCCTTAGTCCACCACGCTGGTGGACTAAGGATTGGCAGACTTCACACACGTAGTGAAATAAGAAAATTCTCAAGTATTGCAGGTTCCCTCACAATGTTTTTCCTACTGAACTTCCCATTAAGAATATCTTAATAAAAATATATCCTAATAGAATAACTTTTTCTTGTGGAACTCCCCGATATTCTTGAACATCATGATATGCGTCGAACAAACTAAACCACGAATAATGCAGGTCCACAACCAATTCAATATAACTTATCTAGATCATACGAGTACAAGGGATCGCAGCATATACATAATTATGTGCTTTATGATACGAGTATCTATCAATATGTATGCACCTGTTGAAGCGAACGCAAGGCCGCGCCGGCCTTTTAGCAACTTGACGGGCCTCGGCTAAATGTCGCCGGCGTGTTAAAAAATAACTATAAAGAAAAACATAAAAAAATGAAAATTTTGTTAAAATCTTGTTATATGCACGACCTCGTTGACTCGGTTGTGTATACGTCGTCTTACGATTGAGTGGCGGATTTTTAGCATATTAATAATTAAATAAATATAATTTATTATTAACGGATTCGACAGGTAGAATTGTAGACAAATACCGAACTTTAAATTACCTAAACCGAGAATTACTGAACCATTATTCTTTTCATTTAATCAAAAATTAGGGGCCGTTATGATTTATATGTGGTTATATGCGAAAAACCAAAAATACAATAAATTTATTTCATTCAAAAATGAAAATCGATCGCAGTGTAACTTATTATTATAAAATACATATATCAATCTAAATATCCAAAGATTCACGTTAAGCACAAAAAATTGCAAAATCAGTCCAAATGTTTGGGAAGTTATACACACCACATTCAACATATATACACAAGAACTTAGAAACATAGATAATAGGTGTCAAAGCACAAGAATAATACACCTACCTATCCACTTTTTTCAAAGATGTAGGTAATATTAAATAGGTACCTACTTGAAAAGAAAATTTGTTATATGTTAACAACGCATAATTTCATACTCACTTAATTATGTTGATGTACATTAAAATATTTTTCCTCTCTAGTGAATAAGCGAATATTTTAAAATTTTAATGCGTCGAGTCATGATATTTGAAGTGACAGAATCATGCTTTTCTTACGTAATATTCGTACATAAGCAAATACATATTCTGCATATAGGTGTATTTTCTACTTTTTTACAACTTCTCGGTTCATTACATAATGAGTAGGAATACGTAATATCGATTTAAGTAGGTAATTAGGTATAATACCCGTGTGAAGGTATGACAAGACGTACGACGAGAGCCGTACGCTTATATTCAGTATGAATTTGCATATCTCGATTACGATGATGGTTTTCGAGAGATTTTCGTTATAAAAGGAGATGGTCCAAAATTGTATGGAGTCCAGGTCCAGTCCATTGTACCCTGGCGGAAATAAAAGAAGATATTATTTTTAACTATTTTTTATTATACAAATCTACGAATTTACTTTAATTCTTTCGAAGTAATATTCATTATCTCCCAAGAAATGCAACATTAATAAGGGTATTAATGGCGGGTAAATGACGTTTTCAATGCATTAATCGATTTGTCAACTGTCATGTCATAGTTGCTCTATGGGCGCCATCTTGATATAACTTAAAAACTTGGTGTTTTATTTTATTTATTTCTTTCTGTTTAGTTAGATTTATTTACTTAAATAAATTTTAATAAATTCCTTGTATTTTTAAATTTTAATGATACGGGGTACAAGAGTGGACCTGAAACGGACCATCCCCTTTCAAGTAAAACATTATGCCTCGTTTGCCCAATGCTACTCTGGTGATATTCAAAACAAACGACACATACCTAAGGAAATTATTACCTAGAGAAATTATTTGCATATTCCTTTCAACAATTTTCTTAATGATAGCAGAATTTCAATATGCTACATATATTTCGGTTACGTGAAACGCAGTTTTCAATTACAGAGTTATTCCGGGATAAAAAAGTAGATTATATGTACATGCTGCTACATAGTCTCCTCTATATCTCAGTGATAGACCCATGTCAATCGGTACAGCCGTTCCAGGAATTAAGCCCGGACAAACAGAAAGGTAGACGAAAATTTGAAAACGTTTGTATTTTACTATCATCTGTTTCGTGTAAATAGTATAAGTACATGAGAAAACAGTTATTTTGTTACAGAGAGACACTTAATTTTTATTTATATGATGATGTATTGATGGAAGACACATCTTTATGGCCAACATATGATCTCATATCGGAATACATAGCACATACTAGAAATTAGAATGCGAGTAGATCAAGATGTCTAAACTAACTCGTACTAGAGAATTAACTTTATCAAGTGTCAAATCGAATGGTATATACGTAACCACTACAGCACTATTGACGTGAGCCAATGAAGCCAAGGATTACAAGATACACAGATACAAAGAGTGAGTTTGAAGAATAATAAAGAATTCTTTGTCGCTATTTAGTTTACATGCACGGATGGATGGGCACAAATTGACTGTTTCATTGTCAGCTGTAGGTAGGCTTTTGTGCTTAGATGGACATTGTGTTTGAGTGTCATCTGCTATTTGTGGGTTTGGAATGGCCTAAATATACTTATTTGTCTGTTTGAAATTACGTATGCGTTCTAAATAAACAACAATAAATAATTAGGATAAGTAGTTCTATTTAATTTGCATATCTATCCTCTAAGGAATGCGCTCTACCATACATCAATAGATCTGATAGATTAAAATATCTTTCATATCTCTCTACTACGATAATTAATTTTTTGAAAGGACTCATTTATTAAAAAGATCGAACGACAGATCACGAGGTTTTTGTATGTACTAGTTCAGTTCAATCGTGTATCATATTTCAGGACTTTGGACTTCCGTGTCAACACAAACAAGCAAGGACGTCCAAAGCCCTGGATCTCAGCGAGCAGGTTAAGGCGTCGATCTCGATTCTTAAAACTAGGTTAGAAACGAGCCCTTGGTAGTACAATTAAATCTAAATACATACCTAATATTATATCATAAAATTATAAATGCGTAAGTTTGGATGGATGTATGTGACTCAATAATAACAGTACATATGGAAAAAAAATACCAAAATTAAAGAATTAGCAATTGTGCTGCTTTTTATCCCCCATAATAACGGGATCCATACAAGAAAACCGGCTGCCTATCATTTAACGCAGTCCAGCTCAATGATATTAGTCGTTGGTCCAGCTAGAAATGCAATGTGAATTATCTTTTTCCGATTGTGTATGAGGTCTTTAATGGGCCCACAGTTGGTCGAGCACAGAAGCTCTGCGATACAATAAGCATAGTGGTACCTACGGCCGAGGTAGACAGCAACGGCCGCCAGTAGCAGCAACACCAGCAGCGCTGCGAGGGCGGCGCAGCAGCCGCGGCAGGAGCGGCTGAGCTTGCGCCGCGTGAACCGGATGTCGCTGCTCACCGACATGGTGGACTCCGGCGGCCGGTGCGAGCGGCACCGGCGCTGCCCGCTCCGTGACCAGCCATAACCGAGCTGGAAACGAATTTTCCCTTTTAATTTTTTTAAAGTAATATGGACCAAATATGGTCGATATTTTCCGTTACCCTCTAATATAACTAAGCGAAAAATTTGTGCTATGGATGCGACAAAAGTACGAGCCATTTAACTGCGGAAATATTGAGGCTTCAATTATCTTTTCAATAAATCTATAGGTATAAGAATTATCTCGTATCACGGTTTTTGGCGTTGCATACCTCCTAGAAAAGGCTAGTCCGATTTTAATGATATTTTTGTAGATACAGTCATAATGTATTTGGTCCATATGAAAATAGATCGTCAATTTTACACCCCATTTTTACCCGAAGGCTACATACTAAGATCTTAGCCAATTTTCAAAATATAAAATTCTAAATTAATTCAAGTCCTCGAACCAAGGAGTCTTGCCCTATAAACTCTTGAGAGGTGGCTAAATTAACAGGGTGAAACTAGCTACAGCTTTTCTGTTCGGTGAGTGGTATAAAATATCCGACTGAATTTGTTGTTAACTTCTTTTTCGAAGTAAAGTCTGTTTGTAATAGACTTGTTATATATTTGTATTAATAAGAAATTAAGTAATCAGTAGAATTGGATTACCTAAAAATCTAAACAGAGATGCCTCTGTTACATAGGCATAGTCGTAGTTAGGAGCGTACCTCCTAGCACACAGTTGTATAACTGTGTGCTAGGCGGTACGCGGAGTGTAAAGTTGTGTGCTACAAAGCAATACAATGCTCTATTATCATTATTATTACATTATAATAGAGTAAGATAAGTGGAAAAAGGAAAGACCGAACAATGGGCTAATATATTATCTACAATTACTAAATTAATCTCGTCCGCATAACGTTTTGTAGCTACTTTAAAACTTATAGCAAACTGATAGCTGTAAAACATTATACATATAGGTACTTAGAAGACGCTGATAGCTGTATGCGTTCTGAGAAATATTCCCCGAGAGCGTGTCTCAAGTTACTTAAAAGTAAAACCACATTTCTAAGCGACATGTCTGTCCATCATTTTCGATCAATCTTTACATGACACTTGACAAAAACACAAAATACGGTGAGAAAATGAATCAGTAGGTATATATTTCGGTAACAACAGGCGAGTTTCTTGGAAACGTATTTTGTATCAACTACTGCGGTGAACGACCCTGAAGTCAGATTTCATTTCTTACCCCTTTCCCATTACCGCAATATCACTCTGTACATTGTAATTCAAAGTAAGTATTGAGTACCTACCTATTACTCTACAACTTTCTAGGCTAAGTACTAATCGTACTATAATTGTGTTACTATTGTTTATTGACTAGGTAACAATAAATTAGTAAGCAAATGTCCCGCAGCGGGAGGCTTGATTTTTTTTTTATAAGTTTTTAATAGTGATTTGTATATTTTATGTATAACATTGATAAAAATTTAAAAAAGAAGGAGAAATAAATAAATGAGAGAGAAAAAAAAATAGTAAATAGAATTAGATGTAGAAAAATCTACCTATAATTAAGCTAAGCTAAATATTTATTTTTATATTAAATTATTTCGTAATCTGACAAATTGATCCATGCGTCAGGTGACCCAAGAGCTGGCGCTTATTTGGCCCAAAGGTTGCCTTCCCACCCAGAGGGGTACCTTGCCTATGGGTGAACAATTAGGTGGTGTATATTTCTTATAATTATTTTATTTATTATAAATTTAAACTTAGTATACTGTTGATTAGTAGTTTTAATTTATATTGATTTAATTGAAGAAAGATATTTAAAATCAATTGATAATTCTTTTTTGTAATCTAGAAATTAAATATAGATTATATATTTCCATACAAATATTTCTATTATTAAATTACCCACATAACACAAAGTCGAAATTCACTTTAACTTGTTTATATAAACGAACGATGAGTTTAGAAAAGAAAGCGAAATGCCGTTAAAAATTTAATTAAGTAGGACATCGTAAAAATATTGTGAAATAAGGACGACACCAATGGACCGGTTTCGTTTAGTTGTTTATATTATGTAGGCTTAGGTATTTGCCGTATATGCTTAATCAATACTAGCAGACGCCCGCAGCTTTGTTTCCATGAACGCACATCATGAAACGTATGTACGGTTGAAAGTATATGTTTATATCTTGCTTCAAGTAAGTTTAATTTGTGAGCTTTAGCTGTGAAATAGAAACACGGCTAAAGCTCACGTGATAGAATGTCGAAGTATGCCCGACTAGTTTCGAACCCATACGGGGCCCTTAGTCATATGCTGATTCTTGCAACGCGGCACGATCCAAATTACTCGTAATATACTCATGATAGTTTAAATTCTAAAAATTCTTTAACAAAGAAAAGATTCATAAAGCCCAACTTAGAAACTCCTGCTTTTTGGAAGTCGATAAAAATATACGTGAATAACAGACAACAGTTAAATAATTAATAGGCTTTTGCGGTAATATATTGCGTCCTCGAAATTTACTGTAAATGTATCTAATGTTCATCGTTAGATATTTAATAAGTACTAGCCGACACTTGTACTTGTAATACCTACCTATGAGATGAGGGGAATAAAATAAAATAAAATATAGTCTATGACACTCACAAGTGACGTGGATTTCTGTAAAACTGTTACATATTTATAAAAATACAAAAATAAACTAAAAAGATATATACGCTTGCAATGTTAAGGTGGTTTACACGCTATTGAAACGGAAATATTATTAGCCGAGTACGGAGTATCTATTATTTTTAATTAACCACATTAGTAAGCTGTTTCGGTAATTAGTTTTCTTCGCTATTTATCTTGAGCGAACTGTCGACGTGCGATTGAAGTCATGCTTCATCTCTTTTGTTTGCTTACGTAATATGAACAGCGTAATTCTTTTCTTTGTGGCTATTACAAGCGAACATTTTCAGTGGATCATTACGTGTTTTAGTACTTTCTGACTGAGAGCAAACTGCAACCAGAGACAACCATAACGTTTTTATGTAAGTTATACGTAAGTAAGAGCTTCCGTAAAACGAAATCATGTGAACTGCGATTCTCTTTTTATGGGAACGTAGTTCGAAACCAAGCGGAATACCTTTTCATAACAGAAATCAGAAAAAGACTTATTTTTTTTAACACTTCAACTTGAGGATTGCATAAAAACATATAAAACAATGCCTTTGGCATTTGATGTAATATATAACATTAATATAATTTTGATAAATAGTTTATGAAATACCAAACATTAAGTACTTAGTACAATCGCCGAGATAGCGTATAACCCACTAATGAAAATAAAATACAATAAATTGAGATATTTTTCAATGATTTGCTATTACACCTACGCGGAAAAGGGGTGGTAGGTGTTGTAGAATGTAAAACACGAATAGCGTAGGGTCGTAGGGAATATAAATATGTATTAATTAGGTATTATTGTACCTATATCATTTATGCACTACATACCAAGCAAATAGCTAAAAAACGTATTGCGTAAATAATTCACTTGCTAGTTTTTATCCATTTGTTACAGTATACCTACATTATTTACCCAATATACACATTGGGCGAACAAAACGTGTCGTAATGAAAAGCTTATATCGATATTCCGTAATAAATTACATTTAGTAGATCGGCAGCAGGGCGTTACAAATGCCAGTCGTTCGAAATTGGTCATGTTGCGCCAACCAAGTTCCGAGCAGGTCGACATTCCGAGTGGAAGTAGATGGGCAAGGCAACACTGTAAAAACAACAACAACACGATATGCAACAGCTGTAAAAGTTGAATAAAAAGTAAATCTTCTATTTCTTTAATAAAAAAGGTAACATTAAATAACATGACCAATATTGTCCCTCCAAATACTTAGTTGTAAAGATTATGTTATGAATGGACACGACAGTAGTCAATCAGATGGAGCTAGAACCGACGACCTCTCGGGCTTAATCCTATAATCGTGAAAAGTAATGAGGGTCTCAAACTCTTTACTGAGTAAGTTCGTTATCAGTCGCAATTGGACTTTTTGTAGTTAATGACACCTTAGTAGATAAAGGCATTCGGCGCTGTATTTCTAATCTAAGTAGGTATATCCTCTGTAACGTATTTAATATTCACACACCAATGAAGACAAGAAGCAATTTGTCTTACTCTCCTCATCCCTCTTTAGAGACTTAGGGCACAGTAAAGAGTGCTTAGGGGTTTGAAACACCCGAGCTTGCGTACACTGCTTAGTGTTAAGTTCTTAAACGCTATAGCCAGTCAGCTGGGTCAAATGTGTACCTACATTTCACATGGAAGAGGTTTAGAACTATAGTACTGAGTACTTAAAGCAATAAGTAAATGTTACAATGTAGGGTACATTGTAACAATTACTTATTGCTGTAGTTACTCATTCGTAAAACACGTCGTGATACCGAAAACTATTATCATTAATAGTATATAGGCAGTGGCGCGCACTTCATACATGCATTAAAGTACTGCATACCCTAAGAGATGTTTTTCATGACACAGATTTTCTGTTTGGTTAAGTTTTCTTACTATTGCATACCCTGATCGACAACCATATGCATGCCACTGCCTGTCACGTCATAGGTACCTTCTCTATACAAACACCTGTCACACGCGTAACAAATAAAATACATACATATCAACAAACAAGTGTTGCCATTTAGGTAAGCGTAGAACATCGAACAAAGAGCATACCGATAAGGTATTTGGAGTCAATTCTGTCTCACAATCACACGGCTGCGAGTTAAGGTACTCACAAGGCCAAAAGCAAAGGTCATAGAGATCAGACTGTTCAGAATAACAACTATGATGGCTTGCTATAAGATACTCGTACTAGGACGTTTATTAAATTGAAATAAACCTTATTGCTTTTTAATAGATGCAATGGTCATTAATTAATTTTATCCTTATATTTTGCCTTACAGATGTGAAGTTTGCAACAAAACATTTACCTATAGGTCGTTTAACTTTAATTATTAATTTCAAGAAGGAAAACAGCTACGTAGTTCCCGTTCACCTTTTAATACGGGGATAAAATACAGCCTATGTTACTCGTTGATAATGTAGCTTTCCATTGGTGAATTAATAAAAAAAACTGTTTAGAGCTCAACGCTCAACAAACAAACAAACTCACTAATTGTATTATTGATTTGCATACAATTTTATAACGTTAAATTTATTTAAAATACTTGGAACTTCGTACCAGTAAATTTTCTACAAAGAAGGCAAAGGCATGTGCAAATGATTGCACCTGCCGCCGCGACCTACATCTCCCCACGTTTTTGCTCTGCGCGGAACAAAATGCTAACTTGCAAACTCGGGCGCGGCGCACGCCTCAGCCTTTTCGTCGGTTTCTATTGAGCTCTCCAGCACCGACAATGCGAACGCCCTCACTTTCATTTGGTAGCGTGTTTGAATTGTCACACTACACCTGTAGCTCTAGAATAATAGTCTCTCTCAACTGGGCTGTATGTTTCAAGGTCACCGACAGAACTAAATACATTATTGCATGTAAATTATCTGTACTCGTGTGATGATAGGCGACGTTTTATCCAAGCTTTCTCTTTAAGATCGACCGTAGAAGGAAAGCTCTACCGTTAGATCTATTGATAAATTCATGATATCTTGCTTATCTACATTAGCTAGCATTACTTATTATGATTTTTTCCCAGCACACATTGAGACCATGAGGTTTGAGTTTTGACAACTTTCGAAAAAGCTTTTTTAATATACCGGTGACCTTGAATGCTCGCGATTTCATTGCGGTTTTTGAGTAAGAAGGTTAAATCTAATATATATATATTATCTACTTAAACGTTAAATTTTGAGATTGGCATCGTATTTGAGTGACGATATTCTAACGAAACGATTACAATAGTTTTTCTTACTACGATAACAAAATGTTGTTTTCATAAAGTTGTAAACAAACAAAAGTTACCAACTTAGGGCAACAATAAACCAGAATTGGATGAACAAAGCCTTGAAGGACCTTAATCCGCTCGAAACATTTTATTAGTTATAACTTAAAATCAAAAAATGGTTGAATTGAAGAGATGAACATTCATCTGCCGCGCTCGTGTAATTCAAAAAAATCCCTTTTCGGCTCCCCTACTATATAGCAATTTGTCAGTAGCTGTAACATGTAATGACGATTACGCGCAATACCGGCTTCAAAGAAGCAATTAGAAGCTGGAAGTGGCTATGTGGTGTGGAGCTGATGTGAAAGTTGATATAATTTTTATCATCCGGTTCAAGTGACATTATATTAAGAAGTACTTATGTAAGTCTACCCACTCAACATTATGTATTATAATAAGTAAGAAATCCTTCAACACTATTATTTGGTTATTGAAATTAAAAAATTAAAGTGAAAACACAACGCAGATTCAAAAATTTTTTTTATTTGTTAAAGCCTTAATAGCTCAATTGTAAGAGCGTTCGGACTTATCACCGAGGGGTGGTGGTTTGATATTCACCCCGTTGGGTTTATTGTATAAAAAAAAAACACCGTTATGAAAATACCTTTATGTATTCTTTTTCACAATTTCTGATAAAACTATTTAAGTATTCTTGAAGCAGTAACTTATCCAATTTTAAAATTTCTCCCTCTTACGAGATCTCAGAGTAGCATGTACCTACAAGAATTGCTCGTTTAATATATACTCGTAAGACATAAGTAAATCACCAACATAATATGTATTATGAATCACGTAAGCCTTCAGTTTAATTATTATTTACACTCGAATGTATACGCGGTGAGTGAAGGATGTAATTGGATCGCAGTGGTTGCTCTTGACTAACTGAGATATTTTGTAATATTAGCTGCATTTATGTAGACTAGGTAATTGGGCTACTGTCTCACACACTTGAATAACTTTGCGATTGCGCCGTTCAGTTTATTAGAAACTGGCCGGCGCCTCGCAGTTTCACCCGCGTAGTTCCCGTTGCCGTGAGAATACGGGGATAAAATATAGCTTAAAACACTCACAAATAACGTAGCTTTCAAGTGATAAAAGAATTTATAATCACTTCATTTGATTCAAAGATTACCTCCAACACTACAAACTTAGTAATAATTGTTAATTTAAAAATAATTAATGAGCAGTTAACTTAACTTGGTACCTAATAATAATACCATGAGACTAAATTCCCTAGATTATACATATTTAAAATCCAATTTCGTTAATTTCAAGCACAAGTTTTACAAGAGCTTTTAAAAACTGTGACTATTTGGGCTGTCTCTACTAGCAGTTCAAATGGTAGATTCTACTGAAAATAAGCGACAAGAAACTAAATAGTCATTATTTTTAAAAAGTCATCATTTTAAATAATTTTCTGAAAAGTGGTCAACCACTTTCATAAGCCAAACCGATTACGTCCAAACATCTTCGTCATTCATTTTCATTGAATAGAAGCAGGCATTACTATCCCAACTGTGCCAATTAATGTTCAACTCTACAATGTTCAAATGCAGAAACCTATTTTAACAATTGAAGGTTTTTTTTATTCTCTACAAGTTGGCCCTTGATCTCACCTGATGGTAAGTGATGATGCAATCCAAGATGGAAGCGGGCTAACCTGTTATGGAGAGAATGAAAATCCACACCCCTTTCGGTTTGTACACGACATCGTACCGGAACGCTAAATCGCTTAGCGGTACGTCTTTGCGGTAGGGTGGTAACTAGTCACTAGTATGGAATTGAATCAACCCCTGATGCTCCGGTTTCGGAGTGAATCGTTTTTAGAAGATTTCTGTAGGTCTTGGTGACGTTGTCGCTTGTATTCATCAGTTTTTCGCGGAGAATGTCTACCTAGCAAAATAAATTAATTTTCATTTGAACGCGTCCTAGTAGAATTTTCATTTCCATACGCTTATCTCGATTTACTTGTTAGATAGCAGTAACTACCTTATTGGATCTTCGAGTCCTAGACCTCGCTCACGTCTTTATCTAGTCTTTCTTATCTACATCTGAGATTGCGCGCTTGTCCAAAATAACCGATAAGAAGTGTTTATAAAGCTATGAACAAAAATATCTCGAAAAAGCTGAAATCAGAGACACTTCGATTTTTGATTGGATTTTTGATGCCGTAGAGTAAAATATAACTAAAGTCTTCTTTTACTCTGCTAAAGTTATTTATAAGAGAAGGACACGATAAATTACGTATTTTATTGTGCTTTATTAGAAAGAATGCAATAGGGAACTTGAGCCAACTTATTGTAATAATTGTACAAATTGATTTGTATAGGTTTACATATACATAATATTATATACCTTTAAATTTTGTTTTAAAACAGACGACATTTGCTTTTTGACAGACCGTGAACTTTTAGTTTACCTTGATGTAACATTTCGTAATTTTACATTCAGTGCTAAGATGTAAATGTGATGAATATCATAATGTTCGTCTAGTAGGTAGGTATATAAAATAATAGCAGACGCCCCGCGGTTTCAACCGCGTAGTGCCCATTACCGTGAGAATACGGGGATATAATATAGCCTATGACACTTACAAATGACATGTATTTCTAGTGGTAAATATTTTTCGAAATCGGCTCAGCATATCCAAAGATACACAAGAGACCCCCTACAAGTCCTATAACAAAAAAAGCTTCAGGTACCTCTTTATAATAATAGTAGGTAGTATCCGTCGATTTTCGTACACGTATTCGTAACGTAAACGTAACGTAAGACAAATATATCCATTTAAAAAATAAGATATGGGCTGAGATATTCTTCTAAACATACTCTACCTATACTTACATCTGGCAATGTTAAAACGGATCTAGTTTAGGTATATTTCCTTTGTCGTTACTAATCGAAATTGCTGGAATTTGGGACCACACGCCGGAAAATACATTTCTCATTGAACATTAAACTGAGAATAATGTTTAGAGCACCAATGCTATATTATATTGCTATTTTTCAATTTGAAGAGTATCGCATGTTCGCTAATGAAATTACAGGCACATGAGGGTGAGGCTTAACATTTATAATACCTCGACTAGACAGGTAATACAATACGACTGCACAATGCGAATAGAGCATTGTGACTAAAAGCAAGCCCTGCGGAGTAATTCTTTGTTATAGGCAATTCCACTTTAAAAGTTGAACCTACCAATTCGACAATAAGTTCCTATTGAAAAAATATGTACGAAAATCATGCAGGATATCCTATATAGCTCCAATACTAGATATCCTATAAAGCAAAATAAAAACAAAATTAAATATATATATTTTTTTATTACAAACTTTTTGGAGTTCCTACATCTCTACTCTCTACAGAATACTATAAAACCCGAATACATCACTGAAAACCGCATTAAAATCAAACTAGTAGTTTTGGAGATAAGTGGCAACATTGGTTCCTCTCACCCCAAACGCTTAAACCTTCTTGTGGTTTTACCCGCGTGGTTCCCTTTCCCGTAGAAATACGGTAATTAAATGCAGCCTATAGCACTCAGAAATAGTGTAGCTTCTCAACAGTGAAAAAATTTTTCAAATCTGTTCAGTAGTTTCAAAGCTTATTCGATACAAACAAACAAATAATCAAATCTTTCCCTTTTTAATATTAGTACCAGTACCACCATCCATCCACCTATAAGTGGATACTGTCGTAGGAATAAAAATACTTAAAAAGTGAGAAGATCTTAAGATCTGCAAACTGCAGTATATAAAAAGATAGTCTGACAAGTAGGTAGGTAGTCGTGAATACGTAAATACGCCACAGACCGTCGTGTCGTGGTCAGCGAACTCGCGGCGACCCGGATGGCGGATCACACACGCGCCCGTTAGCTTCCAAGTTGACACACTTCTACTCTCACTTGGTGACATACCAAATCATACTCAAACTTTATCTGCTATCTAACTAATTCTTAAGTGTTCAAATAGTAACATAATCTGACCAGAACTTCAACGTTAACAAGAGCAAAATCATTCCTTTCCTATCTAAAGTCTACCAATTTTAAATATTAGGTCTTGTGATAAGTTTCCTTGTCCGCTTTGTCCGTTTCCAAGTTTTTTCACAAAGCTAGGTAATCAATCTATTTGTACTATACTAATTTTATTTTACTCTCATGTATTTATTTCTCCTTTTGTTAAATTTTAAAAACGTTAATATAAAAACATTAATTATTATAAAGAGGTTTGTGAGGTTGGAAGGGGATAATCTCTGGATTTACTCAACCGATTTTGAAAAATATTTTACCACTAGTAAGCCACGTCATTTATGAGTGCCATGCCAAACCGCGGAGCATAGACTAGTAGCTAAAAGAAAAAGTTACATTTAGCTGATAGTAAGCATTAGGTATAGACAAGACAAATGCACTACTAACTGCAATATTTGTCATCAGCTTCGACAAGTCTTGCTTCAGCTGTTTAGCTGAAGCAAGACTTGTGATTTCAAAACACATTTCTTGAATAGTTCCAACATGACAATAAATACCTACCTATCTCTTACTCTTTATGTGTAAGCCTTTAGGGAATTCAATAACAAGGTCTTGGACTAATTAGAATGATTGAAACGCTCAAAGCAATTGCTTTTCGGTAACAGTTTCATGGTTTGACATACCTTTAGTGCTTTTAGTCCTATACCCAAACCATGCAATAAAGTGTTGTACCTAACTAATTCTCCTCAACTACCTATAGTCTACTGATTATTTTTAATTCTACTTCATTTGTGAGAGGTACATTGAGCCTATGTAAACTCGTACGTATATATAGATAGACCTACATAAGAGGATATATACAACTATAGGATTTAAGAAAAATTACCAAGAAGAAAACCTTTTTCCCTTGTAAATAAATTACAAAATGTATCTGTATAAAATACGTAGGTACATGTAGCAAGCAAATAAAACTTTAAGTAGATTAGGTAAATTGATTTTTGAGGTCTGCTAGTTCATTTTTGATTTCACTGATTGTTACACGTAATGGGCTAATGAAGCCTGTCGAATTTGTGAATTCGCATCGCCGCTGGGCCTGGCGTGACGAACTGACGAGTTAATCTGTAGCTTCGATACTATCAGAGATGCCATGCCAGTCTACAACTAATCCGCGATGACAAAACCAGTTTTTATTATGCGTACCAACTAATGTGTGACTCACGATATACTACGAGAAATACCTATCCAGGAATTTAAAAGCGAATAATGCTAATAAAAGTCTTTATGGTAATTTTCCAATTTACATAAATAAATCTATAAAGAGTTTGTTTGGTTGTCTCAAAAACTACTGGTTCGAATTTAATTTATTAAAAAATTGATTCGCGTTGGACAGTCCATTTATCGAGGAAGGCAATAACTCTTACTCCGACTAATAGAGCAATGGAAAAAATTAGCAAAATTGAGAATATTTCGTCCTTTTGAGAGCTTCCGTTGCCTACCTAAATAGTGAATGTCACGCAAGAATCATGCACATATATATGGCTAAAAATAGGACGTTTTTCTTTAATAGTTCAGAAATAAAAACATTCCAACGAATTGGGGACCACGTTTTTGAAATCGGTTAATAATTGTGTCCTCGTGAACGAAGTTGCGTACATCTGTTAGTATTAATAACATAACACAAGCTACGTAGTCGTATACATTAGGGATATGTGTATTTAGACGTGATTTCTTTGCATAGAAATACAGTAGGTACCACGAATCAACTACTAGTGGCTGGCTCGTAATTTGTATTACTTTTAGATACCAATTGACAAACACAAATCTTATTGTTGACTAGACATCAGAATGGTTTTCATTTCCGCTCTAATAGCGTTCACTTTTTGTAATACGACAAACTCTATGACGCCAATTGAACTACTTTATAATGCTTAGATTCGCGGTTTACAATTGAGTTAATAAATTTTAATCATATCAAATGGCAGAAAATAAATATATGGTTATAATATGTAATATATTTATGAAAAGGTCCTTGTTGAAAATTTTCTAAGAAAGAATTCATTAGAAATCATTTCGTATTGCATAGAGCACGGCGTTCCCCGAGGGGCTGTGTTTTGCCCACTTACACTCCTGTGTTTATGAGCTTTAAGTTTCCGACAAAAGCGGCAAAAAAGATACCGAAATTATTTTATTGTTAATAATATTGTACTTATTAAACACAATTTTTATAATTACATAGTTTCTTGACATAGGTACTCGTATTTTATTATAATAGTTCTAATTAAAATATTTTCAACTGTCTAATAACAAGACTTGAGGTATGACCTTGTCAAATTCATATACCTTTAAAATGTAAATAAAGAAACCGATTAAATTGATTTTTATATCGATAACATACCGAACAGCCTATTATTAACAATACCTACCTAATTAAAACTTAGTAAATGAAATTGAGCAACAAAAATTACTGAACCGAAACTCGCAATAGTAAAATGGATATTTTTTCAACGCATTTCATACTTAGTTAGGTAGGTATCTACTATCTAGTTACAAATACCTACGTAACGTAACGTAACGATACAATATTTTGTAGTCAGTGACGTAGCTTGCTCTGGAAGGGCCCTGTATCAAAATTAGTTTTGGGGCCCTATAGACGAGCGGGAATCCCGAAAATCTCTAACATTTTTTTTGTTCTCCGGGAAGCACCAGATGAAGTAAGATTGTGGATTAAATTGTAAGTATTAATTTTTGCTTTCAAACTTAAAAGGTCCCGTATCATTGATACGACTGATATGGCGGTAGCTAATCAGATCAAAATCGACTCAGCATACTTTATCAATACGTAATACTTTTAGAGTAACTTAATAAAAAATTAGAACAACTTTTCTTAGTTACCTAGCTATTTATACTATTATTATAAAGAGGAAAGATTTGTTTGTATTTTTGTTTGTTTGTTTGCATTGAATACACTCTGAAACTACTGAACCCATTAGATAAATTCTTTCACTGGTGGGAACACTCCCCGCATTCCTACGGAACCACGCGGGGAGTCTGCTAGTAAAATATAAATTGTATACAATAATACCTAATTTTGTATAGGTATTTACACATATGAGCAATGCGCAGTAAGCAAAGATTTCTAGCACACACGGCTAAATAGACTATGTAGGTATGACTATGTATGCATACCTATACTCTATGAAGATCCAATAGGGTCGAAGTACAACAGCACCATAACAAAAATAAATCTCACCTGTTACCTAAATATAATTTATTATTTATATATTATTATTATTTAAATAAAGAATATCATCTATGAAAAGCCGTAGAAAACGACACCAAAATGTAAAAGCGTCCAGCATGAGTTGTTGGAGTTGCCAAGTTGCGTTACCTTTTACTAGGTACCTATACTGTAGAGCAGACTTTAAATAATGTTTTGCTCTATTTATATTACCGTTAAAGTCGTTGTCACGTTATACAAGTGAGAGGGAACGCAAGGACAAGCAACATAAAATCACTTGATCTATGTTTTGAATTTCCTGCTCACGAAGGCATGCATTGCCGGCGCGATGGCATAAAACGAGCAATGTAGATCGTGGTACTGGCCTGCGCAGACGAGGTACTTGAGGATTTATCAAACTATTTATATTTGAATTGATAAAAAATGCTATAAATTAAAGGCTGGCACATATCCAGACAATAATGGATAACGTACCTACTTATAGAACGAGAGCCTGTGAAATACAGACCTTCCTGCAGGCTAATTCACTATTTTTGACGTATATTAGTTTGACTTAAACGAAATTGAGATTCTATTTAACAAATGTCATCCAGTGTCTACAGACAAGTTGTCAACCCTTCGTAGATACATACAGTAGATAGGTGACATTTCTATAGAAATTAAGTTTTTTACAAATACCGCGGGAAACATGGACTGGTGGGAGGCTTCGGCCGTGGCTAATTACCATCCTACCAGCAAAGACGTACCGCCAAGCGATTTAGCGGTCCGGTAGGTACGATGCCGTGTAGAAACCGAAAAGGGTGTGGATTTTCATTCTCCTACTAACAAGTTAGCCTGCTTCCATCTTAGATTGCATCATTACTTACCAGGTGAGATTTTAGTCAAGGGCTAACGTGTAAAGAATAAAAAATAAATCATGGAATTTTAGGATAATTGCTCCATAACCTTCTCTATCTTCCAGTGAAGGTCCCGTTAAAATTAGTGCAGCCGTTACAAAGATTAGCTCAGACAAACAGAAAGAAAGACAGACATTTTAAAAAAAAAAACTTGTTTGTGGTCTGATATCGTGTAAATAACTGTAAGAACTTGAGATACTACAGTTATCTTGAAATCACAGACAGACATTTCAATTTTGATATATATTGATATTAAAAGCTGAAAGTCAGCCCATGCATATAAAGCTCGGGACTGGATATCTCATGTTTTGAGGAAAATATTATACAGAAAATATGTACCTATTATACATACTATTGATCAATTCAGGGTCTCCCTAGTTGCCTGTCGTTCTATATATGCAAGGAAGGTACATGAGTTAACATTTAGCTATTATAAAATGAGGAAAGTATGGGCATTACAGGCATCTTAGTCCATGTCATCCTATATCAATTTACCTATTTATCACAAGAAAAATGTACAGACAGTTATTTGCTTTGTCCGAGCTGACACATACTCATATAATGGCTGTTCAATATTCATTACTCGAAGAATTTTGCACGCTTAATCGATTGCGCTAAGGTTTAGGTACCTACCTATTTTTTTTTTTGTAAAGAAAGAAAAGAAAAATATTACTGAAAAACAATATAACTCCTTCCTACTATCTTTGTATCCAAACTATTTTTTTTAAGGTTCTTGATCTATTCAAGTTAAGCAGGTTTTGTTATTTTATCATCATCATAAAATTATCTTGGGGTAAAGGTAGTGTTTAAACTATACATACAGTTTGTATTACCGAATACGATTAGTCAAGGCAAAAATAACGATAACCGGGTTTAGAGTTGGAGAAAAATTTGTTAATTACACTATCATACAATTAGGGGCCATAGGATCCCGAGTGTGGCCGTGTAGATCAGTAATAAAAATATCTTATATATAAAATTATCATGACACAATGTTCGTTCCCATACTCCTCCGAAACGGCTTGACTGATTCTTATGAAATTTTTTATGCATATTCATAAAATATATATTTTATTTTGTCAGCAAAATCGCGCTCTTCAAAAAAAATGAGCGTTGCCTGTTTGCCTTTATATTCAATGTTATTTATAACATTAAACTAATATATTTTAAAAACCCATGTATTGTATTATATTTAATTACGAGATATTTATTCGATGTAGGAAATATTTCCCTGTTGATTGTCGATCGTAGTTTCCCTGATCCATTAAGAAAAGCACATAAAGTTTCTTATCGAGAGAAAGTGATCATTGTTAAGCAGTTGCGAAGAAACTGTCGCACAACTTAATGAATATCCCATTGATAGATATTTAAAGATCTATTCATAATGAAGGTGAATCACACGCGTGCCAGATATATTAATTATCACGTTACGCTTTGCGGATAATTAAGTACAGTTTCACATCTCACCTCTGACTCCCAGGTGTCTTTCACGGTTCGCGGCTTGCTCTCTTTCATGTTCCCAGCGAACGTCATCCTATAATCGGTCGCACTGCACTGAGTCTTTACAAACTTGTGTCCACCGTCGGTCACTAGACAAAGCTTCGCTAATATGGAACACTGTCGCTTTCTGTTGTCTTTTTGCCGGATGGTCGATGTGTACACATGGTGCGCGGTGTGCGACGCGCGCGCTGCTCTGGCGCGGAGTGAGGCGCCGCGGTAAGGGGCACGCACTACAGTTAACTTTCTCCGCGGCCGCAGACTTCTGTACACCATAAGTTTCGCGCTATCGAAAGTCCCCGCAGCCTTTGCGGTGCGGGTCAAAACACTTTATGGAAACTTAATTACTTATATAGAAACTTGCGACGAATAACATTCCCATTTTCCTCTTGTCGTTTGTGATTTTCTGTTGTACAAATGTTCGTTAACTAAACTATCTAGTTAACATTGACACTTCAATGATGGAAAAGTTAATTAAATAATGTAACATATAAACCATATTAGTAATAATATTACTCAAAAGAAAGAAAGTAAACAATACACGGCAATTTCTGTAAAAAAAACTTATTGGATCAGTTCCAATAAAACTTTCACTGTCAAGAAAGACGAAAGTATTGTTAAGAACTACAATTGTTGTCAATCCTGAACTCTAATGCGTGAAAAAAGACTTGAGGTCAAAACAAATAACATAATGCATTTTTAATGACGCCTTACGTTTATATTAATTATTTTCTAATATTTTTTTTAAAGCTGAACGCTTAAAAAAATATTGTATGCTTATTCACTATGTATCAAGTATTCGGACTACTCCATGATGAAAGCATCTGTGGAAATGTATAGGAATATAATAATTTCGTTACTTAACATAGGCGTCTCTCAAAAATACTTTTATGATTTTCTATTCAGTTCCAAATCCTTGTTGATTACGCACTATCCGCTAATTAATTTTATTAATTAACAGAAGCAGGCGTGAGGCGTTACATTGCGAAAGTTCAGCACAAACAAATGATACTTGATTTATTTAGGTTTTCCGCCCTTAAAACGGACTTTACAGACAACCAAATTCGTAAGCTCCACCAACTAACAATAGTTTAGAGATCAGTTGTCCATCCTAGACGCACACTTGACGGAATTAAATCTGTAGTCTGGCAAGTTCGTTGATGACACTCCCATGATATGCGGGCGACGGGGGAAAAGACCGCGCAGGTGTGAAATCGTGCGTGCGAGGAAGTCAGGTGCATCAGTCGTAGGATTTTCATTCGCTACACGCCCCCCGGCCCGCCCGGACCATCGGGAGTGTTACGAACGAAGTTGCCAAACTATAATGTGTTAGTGTTTAGAGAGAAATAAAAAACAATAGAGTATAAAACTTAATGTATAATCATAGTATTTACAAACTTATGTTATATAAAACAAATATTTTATGGCTATCATTATATACTTACTATTACAACATGTCATTAATAATAATTTACAGGATAATTGAAATTAAAAGCAACATTAAAACCGATCACTTGAACAGCGTAATGGTAAGTAAAATAGCACAATAGAAACGCCCGATAATAATGGAAATAAAAGAGATTCCAAAATTCACATTGTACTTAAATTATATACAAAAACGATAGCGTGACCGTCTATCGGTATAATCTATTAAAATGACTGATTGATTGTCTGCAATAAAATAATAAATAACTGTTTAATATTAAACGACCGAATTGAATTCATTATTTTTCGAAAAATCTTCAAATTAATCATTATATTTTATATGATAGTCAAAAGGTTAAAATTATACGCAATTATTTATTTATAGATAACGTTATATAAAATATAACTCTACGGTGAATCACAAATGTACAGAAGGAAATGTGTTGCTTTAAGACAGCACCATTCGACATTTTTTTTTAAAAACTCGTAGAAATTTATACAAATGAAAGTTTAGTGTAGGTACTTAAATAATTATAAAAATACTACAACATAAAAAAGTCTTATCACATTTTATGGTAATTAAGTATGTACATACTAAGTGACGTCGGATAAAATAATGTCATTGCAACCTATGGGCCAGAGCACACTGAGCGTTTAACTGCATGAACAATTTCGAGAAATTTCCCACGAATAATTAAATATAGAACCTTCAAGGGTTGTAGCTAGTGTGGAAGATAGATGGAAATAAAATCTGTTTAAAAATAAATAAAACGGTGATTATTAAAAATAAAATAATAATGACCCATTTTATTTTTAACTCGTGTGATGTAATATACTCAGGTGCTTGATTGGCTTGGTGGAGTTATAGAAATTAAGATTTCGCAGGCGTACGCTGAATAATATACTAAACCAGCAAGTTGCGACGTAAGTTTGAATAAGCGACGTAACGAGTTGCATGAATAACATTTTTGTGTCTCTAAAAACACGTCACTATTAATCTTTTTTTCTTTTATCAGTATTAAAGAAAACGCTCAAAATATCTAACAGTGGAATTCAAAGACGTTGTAAGGGCACCCCCAGAGTATCATTCAGCCACTGAGTGTCGAATTTTAACCTCTATTTGTTTGAAAATTTGACACTCAGTGGGAGAATAATCCCCTTGGGGTTCCCGTCAACGTTTATGAATTCCATTGATAAACACTCAGTTATTAACGGTTATAAAAACGTTCGACCACGCTGGCGAGTTACGCTCAATCTGCACTGACCCTAATTCTTAACACTGACTATGTATGAATCTCTGTAAATCGTTGAGAAACTCAGATAATGTATATTTTGCATACCTATAGTTACCATAGGTATACTCGTATCATATCAAGACGGCGCAACGTTAGCTAGCTAAAAGAATTCAGTTGAGCTTTAGATCTTTGGAAATCTGAATGTCTTATGATTACAATATCGATAAACATCTACATTTTTATCTATACACCTTTAATTTGCAATCTAACAAAATCGTTTAGAAAAATAAGTCGTCATTTTGGCTTCCACTTTATCCTAACAATGGAATGGTCTCACGAAGTTACCATCGTGTAAATCTTTATAGAATTAAAACGTATTGGATACAAATTGTGATCATAAACCTATCATTACTTAATAAATATTATTTAAACTCTAAATCTCAAGCGTCGCATTCACATAATATTATAATTATTTATTATTAGTTTCAATGACGTTCGATATACAAGTCGCTGAGCAATTTATGAATAGATATCGAGATGTTATTACCCCTGGAGTTAACACTCGAATTCCTAAGCAGATCGAAGTTCAAAATAATTTTTGCTTTGAGAAGCAAATGACCTGTATACGATTTGCGTACCTATATGAAAACTTGTACTAAACATTTATGTATAGTAAAATGGTTTCAATTCCCCTTGTTTTAAAGCTTAAGCTCATTAATGTTTCTACAATCGGCGCTACTAGCGGAATATCTATAAAATAAAAATGAAAAGTACATAAATTACGACTTTCAAACAAGGAGCATTAGGTCCATTTTACTATACAATATTACAATCTGGCTTTATTCATCACTCTCGACTATTATATTTTGGGATATTCCTGCAAGGGTAATAACATCAATAAACATTTCACTGGAAATTAATTATAAAACACTTTCAGCTTTCATATACAAAAATTTTGAAACATATCTAATGGCACCGATACTGAACAGAATGTCGCTTCAATAAAATGCGCCCTAATTTTTATTATTAATTATTTTACTATGTAATTATACATATTGTAAAAAGTGTTAACATCAAACCACATCACAATCGAAATAAAAGACAAAAACTCAGCAGTATTGTTGCTCTACACACTATGATAATAATAATTTGTAATTTTAATTTTAAATAAGAAATTGTATTATATACGAAACATTCGTAATCTCATCTCAAAGGCATCCTTATTGCCCATAAACAGCTACAGTTTTTTTTTTAAATTTACATTTAACCTTTTACGCGATACTTCGTTCAATCTTGAATCACTTACACTAGTCCTAGGCTAGAGCGACACGAGTTCTAACAAGTTGTTCCCGCCGAGGTTGTTCGTTACGTACAGGCTGCACACTGCACTCTACCCAACGAGCTTGATAAACGATAACCGAGAGGCCAACATTCATACTTTTAAATATGTTATAAACGGGGGCGTAGCTATCGCCGTATCAGCCGTATCAATGATACGAGGCCCCGGGCTACAGGGCCCTTTCAAGTGTGAAAGCAAAATTTTGTAAAATTTTACCCACAATCTTACTTAATCTGATCCTTCCCGGAGAAAAAAAACTGCTAAAGAGATTTTCGGGTTTTGTCGCTTGTTTATTGGGCCTAAACTAACTTTGATACAAGGCCCCCAATCCAAGGCAAGCTACGGCACTGGTTATAAGCCTTTTTTGAACACTACACATAATGTTAATTTAACAAATCAGATCAATTTGTCTGAATTGTTTCTATAGTTGTTGTCTGCAGCATATCCCGGTCTGCAATTATGTTATAATTGTTAATTACTTAGTGTTTTCGAGGAGGATAGAAGCAGAATTTTCTCTCGCATGTTGTCACACTAATATTATAAAGGCTACAGTTTGTGTGTGTGTGTAAGTGTGTAAGTATGTTTGTTACTCCTTTACGCTGCGGCTACTGAAGCAATTTGGCTGAAATTTGAAATGGATATAGATTTCCTCTAGATTAACACACAGGCAACATTTCATCCCGAAAACATCCATGGTTCCCACGAGATTTGTGAATAATTGAATTCCATTCGGACGAAGTCGCGGGCGTCCGCTAGTTGCTAATAAAGTTAAATCAAACATAGCAAACTATTCTATTGACTTCATTGGCCAACTCGATTATCGTATCACAACAATTTAACAGATTTTTAATAAATGTAAATACTTACAATGTCCCTGTACTAATGAAGAATCCGAATCTGTTAATTTTTAAACAGTATTTTTTTTTTCATAATAATATAATAATTAATATCCTGTTTTATTTCGTATTCTGAAATTAATTTTAAAAACAGTAATAGCCTATTGTATTTAGATTGAGGCATCACTAAAACTACCCAAACGCAAGCCCATTTTCGTAATGTACTCGCGTTAACTAATTTAAATACCTTTTTAACAACTTTTTTTTTAATATAAAGATTTAAGTTATTCAGGTTACGTTATATTTAGTGCTAATAAAATAGGAATATGTTATCATAGTGAAGTATAACTTGTGAAGTGTTAGTATCTATCTAGTACAAAACATAAAAAAATCTCCCTATATGTTATAAGATATTTTTTCCGTATACAACTAAAGTATTGTTCCTTTGTCTATGCTTGGCGAGAGTGCACACGTGTTGCTCGGAGGATATCAAGTTGTTCGCGAAATTACAAATTTTTCAATAAATTTCAAATACCTTAACATCTGTACCACTACAAAAGTACTCTACAAACAATTATGAAAATCTGTGGCAGTATCTCCGCACAAGGAAATCGAAATATCGAAGTGAAAACAAGTTACAAATTTAAAAACGATATACACAATTAAATGTACTTAGCGATCGACGATTGCATTTTTATTACTAATTCAATAAGCAAAAGAAGCTCGCTTGCAACACCCGTCTACGTATCCATAAAATTTCAAAGTAAATATAAAATACAAATTGTGACCATAAACAATCGTAAGAAATAAATACGACAAAAATCGAAACTAGCTTAACGACTACGAGTTCTAGGCTAGCAATTTAAGAGAAAATCACAAATCTACACAGGTTCTAATAAAACGGGACATTCCTCACATTTAAAAAATAACTCTTTAAAATCCCACCGAGCTTCAAAAACTCACCCACAATAATCAGTATCACTAACCTTACGCGAAGGTCAATTCAAAGAATGTATAGGTACTCTTAGGATACGTCAACTAAACATTAAAATGTTACGATAACCATAATAAATTGTACTCGAAAAAATATAGTACTAAAACATAGACAGTGGGTAAAATATTAAAAATAATAAAAAAAAAAAACGAAAATTGCACACACGGTTCGCGTTCACATCGTAACACCGAATCGGCAGTTTAACGTGAGTTTAGAATAATCAACACTTTACCGCTGCGTTGTGGTAAGTTATTGCATACGAATCTTCCGTGGGCCGGAAGAAGTCAATGTAAATACGTTAACATCACAGGCGACGGCGCGCGCCGGCCTCAGCCGCGGCGCCGCGCGCTCTCCTCGCGGGGGCTAAGGCACAGCCGTCATGGTCTATGGAACCTGCCGACAAACAGACGAACACTTATAATATATTAATATATTATAGGAAATAGTAGCCTGAGACGGATATGACGTCAGGTAGCGCGATTTGTTTCCGTAAAGAGTGTGGAGTTAGAGAGGGGTAGAGATCGGTTGGCGGGAGCGACTTGCGATTTAAGGCGCCCGTCGTGCGGTCGGCTTCAGTATGCTCGTGGCTTTCGAGCCGTCCACATTTCTTGTTGTGTAATTCTGTATGGGTCACTCGGGATAGGCGCGGAGAGTGACTTGAGTGGAAAAGGGGAGTGTTTGTTAACAGTCAAAGGATCCTTTAACCCTACACAGAGCGTTCATAAGTGCGTGACTTCACTCAAGATCATTTTCTGCATTCTAGGGTTTTATTTTGGTTACAGTTTGATTTGTTAATTAAGTTGTCCTAACAAATGTTGTGAAACCTTTGTTCAACATTGGTTTTCTCATATTTTTTTAAATCCCTTGTTGAAGCTTCTGCTAAGAATATCATCATCATCATATCAGTCGGTGGAAGTCCACTGCAGGACATAGACCTTTTGTAGGGACTTCACCGCAGGACTGGAGACTGAAAGTCAACGTGGCGAAGACTCAGGGAATCCACATTGGGCGGTCGAGAAACCCACCGTCCCCGGTGCCGCTAATGGAAGAGACTGTCACTTGGGCCCCGACGACTAAATACCTCGGGGCTCAGACCAATAGAGCCTGCCTCGCTAGAGGTTACCCCTCTGTCAAAACTATATGATCATGATCTAACCCCCCCCTGCCGATGTTACACGCAACACGGCGTGGTATCACCCGATCTGACAAACCCAGACTAAATACCACGGACCTGAATAGGTCCTGCTCCGCCTGCCTGTAACGGCAGGCGGATAATTGAACTTCAAAAAGAGGGACCAACACCGTGATCACGGTTACCCCGTGACCCGTGACGTGAGGGTTACCGAGGAAGTTCTGGTCGTCGTTTACTCGTGACGCGCATGTCTAACGAAACCTCTAGATTCCAAGTCCCATAGGCTCCCATAAGCGACCACTGTACAAAGGAAGCCGCGGTATGAAACGGAAGTGGTATACCTAGTGAGGTGCTTGCTGTCTTCGTGCACCGCCATCTCGGAGCTCTTGAACTCGTTGAGCTCGCGGCGGATGGCGGCCTTGTCGCGCGGCGTCAGCCGAGTCCACGGCTTGTCCGCGCGCCGGTCGTAGTCGTGCGCCTGCAAACAAACATGCCATGCCTTTTAAATATAATCAATATTCTTATTCCCCTCCAACTAGTCCGGAAAGACTGTATTAGGGATGGTTACGACAATAGTCCAACGGGGCGGGAACCGAACCACCACCCCTCGGTGATGAGTCCGACCGCTTTACCGTTGAGCCATTGAGGCTCTCAAATCTCTGAGTCTTCAACCAAACCAAAACACCTTATACAGAAAAAATATTTACTATTAATTTATTATAAAACTCGGCTAAAACTCACTTGATACAACGTCGGAGTATTCCCGACTAGTTTCGGACCTATACGGAGACCTTAGTCATGAGCTGGTTCTTGTAAGGGCAGAGGTCATATCCACTAGGCTATCACGGCTTACTAACCTAATTTTGTTCTCTTAATCAACATTACGTTAACACTGTTAATTTTTTAGTTGAGTTAATTTGCGTCGAACTACAAAAAACTGACAAAGACTTGATTATTATTATTGTTTGGATGCCTGTCAATAATATCAAAAGCAATGTTCATTAACGCTATTGAAGGTTGAACAACGAACATAATTTATGACTGTAGCTTCACATTATAGCCTTTTGTATACTGAGTTGTAAAAATTTTAAAAAAAATTTAATACCTGAGTGACTTCAATGTAGTCGCTGAATCTAATAATTTTCTTTTCCTTAAGTTCATCGACCGTAGGCCGAAAACTAAGTTTGCGGAGTAGGAACCGTTTCTTTTCCTCTTTTTGCTTCTTTTCTTCGGCGGGGGACTGGCCTGCGAAATTAAAACGAGTTTCCATTATTACTCAGATTAAGGTTGCCGGTTTGCTTTACAAAACGTAGTAACAAAACAATTTGTTATAGTTTTTCTAATAAAATATAGATGATAGACTTTATATTTGTATTATTAATTTACCTACATTTGAAATGTGTAACTATTTTTAAAAACTAAAATCTAGAACAATATTTTCAAAACAACTTGGAGAAAGATTTGCATAAATATTCAATTTAATTGTCCCTTATAAAAGTTTCAATCGACTATAATGGAAGTATTTCTCAGGTAATCATTTAGAACTGGAGATTACTTAAATGAAATTAATAATCTTCAACCATTTTTCTTTCTTAAACTGTTTAAAAATCTAATAAAGGATCGATAAACGGAGATCATATTGTTGATTAATCGTATTATCATCATTTATGATTCAAGAAACTCACTTTTGAGGATATTCCTTTCGACGAGCTCTTCAGCAGTAGGTCGCATAGACAGGCGGCGTATGAGGCGCGCGCCGATCGCCTCCCACGACTCCTGCCGCTCGTGGTCGCTCTGCACCACCAGGATGTTCCTGCGCCAAGCACAACCATGAGATATCACTGCAACCTCGACAACCAAACCAACCTAGGCCCTTCCCACTCTAGAATGGACCTGTGCCCACCCTAGGAATCTAGGCTACCGATATGGAATTCTATTATGATACTAATAATATACTTGATGTCGGAGGCCACCCAAGGGGCCTAATTGTCTAACGCAAACGATTGAATTTGACAGTTGAAATCGTACGTTTTTACTTGTCAAACGGCTATTTCGGATTGTGTAAGCCAATGGAAAGCCATCGGTTGGGCATAGTTAGTTCATTACGATTAGATCGTTATTTTTATACGAAGAGTGAATGATTTGTTAAGATTTGACAGTTATTTGCGATTGTCTTCGAATTGTGTAAAGTTTTATGTTCATGGCTCATGTCAAAAACTTACGATGGGTCTTGAGTCACCTTTGATCGTAAAACGGACGAATTGTGGATGTCCAAAATTCCAAAATAATAATTTATATTTTATTAAATATCTAAAATTAATATTTTTTTCCATTCTACATCTCTCAATTCAGTCTCCCCGTCCACAGTTAGCATTTTTAGGACGAAACTTTGCGAAGTGTTTTGTTTGTAAACAATGAACTCTGATAAAAAGAGTAATAAATAATATATTCTTTGCAATGAACCTATAAAGTCAAAACAATGAAGTTAATTGAGTGCTATTAATCGATTTATATAGGATGCTGAGACTTGGACTCTGAGAGAAGTGAGAAAAAGAATATACACGCTCTAGAAATGTGTTGAAGAATAATGCTTGCATATCCTGGACACAGTCTCACTCCTCCAAGAACTGGGGATCAAACAGCATCTTTCTTCCAGCATCCAATGTCTTCTTACACACACTTTCTTTGGACGTACCAGAGAAAGAGACGATAAGTCCATAGAGCGACATAAACTCACTACCTACGATATTTAATACCATACCATGTTTTAAATTTCTGCGACATCTTGCATGTTGTTGTATCCAATGTGTTGGGATCTGTGTTCCAGGGCCTATGTGTGTGGTTTAGTTTGCTGGTTATTAAGCAAAAAGGAATCGAATTTCATTTTTAAAATTATGATTATGGCGAACGAACTCTTTCGTCATCGCTCATAGGTACATTTACATTTTCCATTGTTGCATCCCCACCCTAAGAATCGTAGGATTCTGAGCTACCGAATAGGAATATAGGAAATAATAGTAGATAAGCCAATGGGTGGGAGTAAAATAGGATAGGAATAGGGAATGAGTCAAAGCGAAGCTTGTCTGTCTGCTATATTATCTTAGTACACAAACTACACTTACATTGAGACTAAATGTTGATGTGTGTATTTTATAATATGCTCAATATTAACAATTTTGCTTTACAGGATATTTGGAATATGCCCTATAACTGCAGACTCCAATATTGCAAAAAGCACCTGCAATACAGTGGAATAACATATTGGTGTGCTGAAGAATAGATGGCAATGGCTTTTAGCTGATAGGACATTGTACTGATGACCCTGTTATCTGGTCAAATCATAAATGTGTGTGTATTATCAAAATATTTGCATAGATTGTGAAATGCTGATGATATTTGAAAATAAAAGAATACTTACTTCGCTGAGTTTGTTTTTTGTAGTCTTTTCCAAAACTAAAGCTTTCAGTTTAACATTTTACTATTAATATTTTTTTTACCATTACAATAATTAAATAAATTATTCAAAAAAGTGTAGTTGTAAAAAATACATTTATAATACCTGTGTATGTTCACCCCCCTGCAGTTTCACCCACATAATTCCTGTTCCCGTGGGAAGGAATACATGGCCTATAATACTCAAATGTGGATATTTATTGGTAAAATAATCTTCAACAGTGGGTTCTTGGGTTCAGTAGGTCCAGTGTTTACCCCTACAATCTCACAAACTGTATCTTTTTATTACAGTATCTTGACTACTAGTATTCTAAGAATTATGAAAATGACACCTCTGAGGGTGAAATAGGGGTTGGAAGTTTATAAAAAAAAGATTTTTTAAGTTTATTTATTATAATAATAATAAATACAGTAAACATAGACTTTCAGTTAGACATTTTTTAAACCCTGAAACCACAAAGCTTAAAAATAATCAAATATATACTTCTCATCCAAACAGTAGGCCTGTACAGTACTTGCAGACACTGTTTTGATGATTAGTATATTTTCTTAAATCAGAAAAACGAGTTTTACCAAATTAGAATATAAATCTGCTAAAGCCTAACTAGCTACTCCATAAAGGGGCCAGACTAGACACTGAGGGATCATGGATTCAGCCCTGCCCACTGTACTTGACAACATATTGGCCATACTTAAATGTTAAAGCATGTTTATTTATAAATATGTTTTACCGTAAATAAATTATTACAGATGCTATCTTTCTAACAGCTAGCAGGATAGGTACAATGAAGTTACATACTAAATAATCAAATTTATTTTATAATTAACAAAAATGAGTAAGAATATAGATGGATGGCTGACATAGAGAGCTCCTGGAATTAGACACACACACACACCACATTTTTCTTAAACTGGCTCAGCTAGTCAGTCTTGTTGTCAAAGCACTCATCTTCATGTCTTTGAGTCAATATCAGTGGATCATCATAATGATCTGTTCATAATAATCAATTTAGTCTGAAATTAAAAAAAACAATTAATATTTCATACTAAAAGTTAGATAGAATCTTTGAGAGGAAAACATTAGCAGTGGTGTCCTGGGTTTAATCCCTGGCTGGGCCGATTGAGGTTTTCTCAATTGGTCTAGGTCTGGCTGGTGGAAGGCTTCGGCCAGTTACCACCTTACTGGCAAAGACCTACCACTAAGCGATTTAGCATTCCGGTACGATGCCATGTAGAAACCAAAAGGGGTGTGGATTGTCTTACTACTCCTAACAAGTTAGCCCGTTACCATCTTAGATTACATCATCACTTACCATCAGGTGAGATTGTAGTCAAGGGCTAACTTGTAAAGAATAAAAAAAAACCTGCTCCAATGTGGATTGGTAGTTACGGTGTTAATATACCACTATCAGATGTTAATGATAATTAATGTTCCGAAGGTCCTGTGTTTGATCCCCGGCTGGACCAATTGAGACATACGGCCAAGCGATTTAGCATTCCGGTGTGATGACGTGTAGCAACTGAAAGGGTTGTGGATTTTCAGTTTAACTTGTAAAGAATAAAAAATAAAATAAAACAGTAACATTTTGCTCTCAGTAGAGGATTTTGAATGGTATATCTAAATGCCTAGATAAACTAACTCTGCGAACCCATTGTAATTATGACACTGTTGTTGGCTGGTGAAGGAATAAAACACCCTAAAGAGCTAGAGAACTGTTCAAATCCTTTAATAATAAGTCTGTTTGTGAAGTCACTCATCACACACTTAGGTAAACCTATGTATATTAGTGCCGATTCATACGAGACTTAGAGATTAACACTGGGATAAAAATAACATGCGGACTTTTCTAAAAGACAGAGGAAATGCCCACCCTCTCCTTTTGCGCAGCCCGGATGTGCTAAATACTTCCCAACAAAGAAATTACTGCTAGTGCTAACTAACTAACTAGTGCAGGGACATGTAGTAGACAAGCAGCGCGATCACTTATTAATCGGGCATTGTTGATTGTTCTTCAGTTGGCTAACTTTAAGTTAACCACTTGTAGTTACGCTAACCACCTTAGCCCTGCCTTGCCTGAGTTAAGGGTTGTTTTAATGAGAAACTTCTTAAGAAATGGATATCGACAAAATTAGATAGAGGTAGTTTTTCTTTTATATTTTTGATTAACAATAACACAAACGAAGTAAACTTTGCTCCTAAGATCACTATAATTTAGTAAAACTTTGCTCAATTTCTAAATTCTCTTTAAAACCTGAAAAATAAAAATTTTGTTTTGTTTATAAAATTTAAATTTCTAATCCACAGGTTATTAATATGCTATGTTTCACCACAGACTAATAGGATACCCCGTTATTTTGACACTAGCCTACACAGACAACAGGGAGATTACCAAATAGTCCAAATAGCCCTTGGTTAAATTCGTTAATTGCGTTTTGTTACTTGAGTTGCATGTACCATTTTCTCACGCTATTGTCTTCAATAGTAGATATTTGTCGTGAAATTTAATGCTTCTTTAATGTTTTAAACAAAAGACATAAAACTTTGTTAAAATATATGCATTATTATGGAGTTTGACATAAATTTGATAATATTATTAACGATAGTTTCACTATCGTTTTGCATAAACAATACGCAATCTTCATGAATGATTTCAGTTCATCGTTCACCATCCGGTCTTCATATAATGAACTAAATTAGACAATACCAATGTAAAGTTACGATTGATCGTTGATCGTAGCCGATCGTATGAACTTTACGATCAATGAAGTCCGTTAGACAATTAGGCCCTAGGAAATAATTCTAGATACGCCAATGTCGTCAGTGTACAGTGTCACTTACCAGAATTTCTCCCCGAACCGCCGCAGAATACCGACGATGAAATACATTCAACACATAAACTCGCACTGACAAACAAGTTGACATAACAGCCAGCGTTTGTGTGTTTCCGAAAGCGTAGTCATGATACCGTCAATAACACACACTCTTGGCTTCATTCCAAGACTCGTAATCTAGTCTAGATTTTAATTGATTAACTGAGGTCACTTATCGGGTGAAACACAACAGATACACTTGATTGGAGGCTATTTTGACAATATTACACCGTCAACACAACCCAAAAAAGAACACTAATTTGAGTGTATTATTGATCAAAATTAACTGCCAATTGTTATGAACATTAGGAAATAGGAAGGAATAAAGATTAACCGGTGACTTTGCAAACTAAAATAAAACTCCCAGGCGGTCGTATTAGTTGGCAGTACAACGCGCACAAACGCAGCATTATTTATTAGTACACGTTTACAAGTTTGCGTATGTGTGCGGATACAGATAGGTACATTGAGATTGATTAAAATAGTCAACGAGACTAATTTATAGAGTTTTCTTGGTGTGGAAACTAAAAATAGATCATTAATAGATCTTATTAGGTGCTACTTTAATTAAGTCTAAAACAAAACTCCATATTCCATGGTAATAAAATATTTGTTAAATATTGTTTTTGTAATCTACAAGAACTATAAAATATTTCCATAATCATTTTTAAACTTTTTTATGAGACGTTGACATGTCGACAATAAACACAAACAATATAATAATTAACACTTTTAGTAACATTCACATTTTAGTACAGGTAGTAAATTAATACTGGATATAAAATAAGAACTCTTTCGATATAAATTAGGAATCTTTATACTTTATACGGTTGTTAATGATGAAGTTTTAAAAAGTTAGTAAATATAAGAAAGCCACCTCGCGATTTACCAGTAATGTATTGAAAACTAATTAAAGAACGTGTAAAATCTCTGAGTGCATTAAGATCAAACAGTACAAACGTCACCGTTATTTTTGTACTTGACACTGTCCTTATGACCGACACGTCGCGGGCCAACGATTTGCCTTTAAATGCTCTTTTGTCATTCTTTTTTATACTCATGTGTATGTTCTCTTTTAATCAACTCGTATATCTTTAAATACTGTTTACTCAAAACAACACAGTCCTCTGATTGACTTTAATTAAAGGAGAATTTCTAAATACTACTATTTTTCAAATTATTAATTAAACATTAAAAGCATGGTTTTATAGGTTATTGAATATCCGAGGAATAGTTTAGGAATAGGAAGTCTTTAACAGCCAAAAGACAAAAGCTTATCGCATTAAATCGTCATCAACAAATTTAAAGTTTTTCCACACGGAAATTGATTTAATAGTTTTTTTCGATTCTATCAAAAGAATTCCACAGAAGTGACTTTAATATCCTGTTCCGTAAAATAAATTATAATTTTTATTTGTTTATTTTTGATTGCTTCCACGAATCTTTGTCAATATTTACCAAAAATTTCCTTTCTAAGGACTATAATTAAATGGGTTTTGGGAAATATTCCACGTAAACATGACTAATTGTAAATAGATTTGTTGAAACATTCTGGACTCGAAGAAAGGTACATGCAGTGCTAAACTTGGCAATCTGCCGAAACGTTTGATTATATTGGCAACGTCCAAGGCGCTTCCTACTACTATTTGGTATTTACTACGATTGCTATATTAATAACACTTGCAAAAAAACTTATAATGACCAGCTCAATGTTACTTCCATGCGGTAATAAGAAAAATAAATAGAGATATGGTAATCGTACGAAAACAAAATTTCAGGTTTGTTATCAGTAACACATGAACTTCGGTAAGAGATTTTGTGAATTTAATTTTACATTTTCAAGTTTGTTTTTGGTTTTGAAAAGAAATGTTAACTCTAAAGTTCCCTAAGATTTTCCTCGTCTCATTGGCCATTGACCATAGGCCGCATTTCTTCAAGAAGACCGAATACAATACAACGTAAGGCGTATTGGTAACAGAAAGAAACACCCGAAAAATCTGTTTTACATTTCGGACAACTACATACAACGCACTCTTGGCAACTCAATCAACCTTTGCACGACGAGGACGAGGTACCTTTGACCCGGACATGGATTCGAAAAAGAGCTTCGAATTTCACAGGAGATGCACTTAAAGAGTCATTCCATCCTCTACGTTCTTCTAGCACTCACACTCTACTCAGGCAAAGCTTCTGCGGTAGCTCATACCTCGACAAAAACATTGCCGCGATACTTTCAAGGAACCTACATTTCACAGCAGGTTAAAACCTCCCAGATGTATAATCCGGGTACGGGCGTCGGAGACTTAGCCTTCTTGCTCGAGTAAGGCGTGAGGATCTTGCTCTCCGGGTCATGTACTTCCAGCCCCTATCGAGGCTGAGGTCTTGTGGTCTATGGGTGGTATTAAACTAAAAAATATACGTATAGTGCTACAAATTAATTTGACCCGGTGGTCATTTTGAAAATCATACTAAAAATGCGACAACAGCGTCGTTCACCGGGTCAGAAAAGTTTGTGGCGCTATACACAGTTGTCAGTTACCTATTGATGAGCTCCTGGCGGTCAGGGCGCAGTGCCAGCTTGATGTTGAGGCTCTCCTTGCGCGCCAGCTTGGCTGCGACGCGCTCCGACTCGTTGGCATAGTCGTCGCGGAACTCGCCCTCCCAAGGTCGCGCATTCTCCTTGTTCTCCAGCGCGTTGCCGATGCGCACCGGCCTATTGCTGTACGAGATATAACTTTAGTCAGTACCTATTATTGTATGCACTTTTAGGCCCACACCTATTACATACAGTGAAAACTTCAAGGTTATTTATTTTAACAGATATGACAGTGTCCAGCGGTGTGCACTCCATGAAAAATTGCTTACCTTTGATATATCTAGTCTGGTCTTTTAACTTGGCACGTCAACGTTCACAGAGTACTAGTCCGTAGTGTCTATTATTTGACTTAATAACATTTTCAGAGACATCACGTTTGGCGCTCCATAGAGACTACACAAGCATAGTTTGTAAATGTGTTGATATGACAAGTCAAAATGTGAATGTGTTAATGTGCCAAGTTAAAATGATCTTAAACAACATACATGCTTACATTTTTAACCCTAGCTAGAATTTTTTGATTTGTATAGTTAGCTTATTTAAAAAGTCTAAGAGTCTGGTATACAACTTTTAACAAACCAACTATAGAGATCAAGTTAATATCTACCTTGGCCAAATCCCAGTGCACGCCACCGACAGTGATGTCGTTCTAATGCCGGATGTTTGATATATGTACGGTTTAGCTTAACATGGGCTTTAGGGTATGTTTCCACTCAGCGGAGCGGAGTAAAGACGTGCAGGCAACGATGATGCGACGATAAATCAAATTATTGACAGGTGACGTGGTAATTCGACCACGTTTTCTCCTACTACTATGCTACGTAGTGCTATTCTGTGAAGATGTGTTTGTAATTCGACAGCGTGAGCTTCGAATTCGTCTGTATCTCTCTATCTTTACCATGGGGCTAGATGATAGATAGAGATAAATTCGAGACTCACGCTGTCAAGGTTTAAACATAAAGTTACAGAATAACCCTCCTGTTCTTGCATGCCTTCACTCCACTTCGCTCGTGTTGTCTTTTTATAAGTAAATAAATAATAAGGTCTAAATAAAGCGTATAATGTAATTTTACTACATACTAAGATTCAACATATAACATATACAATAGTTTTAGTAAATTGTTATTATTTTTATTGCATTTTCATGTTACAGACGTACCTAAGTCAAGTGAGATAATGTTGAAACAGTTATTCGTGAACAGTTACCAAGAGAAAAACTAAGTGAAATGAAAAAAAGTCTGAAAATTAGTTTGAAGCGTCAACGCAGACGTGCGTGACCGCGTCACACGCGCCAGTTACGTTTGATGTGCCGACACTCTATTGTAACAGTTAGTGACATTATTAAATGAAAACTGTCCTTTGTGGGAAAAAAATAGGTAAAGCTTTGCAATTAACTGTAATACTACAAAGGGGAGAGGTCTGCGCTGGCCAGACCATCGTCATTTTGTAAAAGCTGAGAGTTTATCAGCATTCCTGAGCTAGAAGTACAGTAGGCAGCTATGGAACTTGGACAATGTTGGCTTTGGGAGATAAAGTATAGATTCTCAAACGTCCATATAGAAAGTGTTTACAATATATGAAATCTCATTTAGCAGACAAATTAGCTTTGTGGCATCCATACACAAGATACCCTTAAAATTGGATGTTTAACAATTTTCAATGTTTTAAAACATAGATATCAATTTCATGAAGCCAAAGCCACCATGATCCAAACCCACTGTATTCAGCTTTGCTGATAAGCTGACAAACTATTAGCTTTATAAAAACGACGAAGATTTGGTTATAACAGGCTTTTGACGATGCAGCCTCAACGGTTATGTAGTTCAGCACTTAAATCTGAGGGGTAGGTCTCAACTATTGGACTATTACAGTACTCACTCCTAACATTTGTTTAATTAGAAGAGATTATGTTTAAGTATAAGTTTTTTAAATCTCTACTCAATTGATGATCAAAATATTTTTTTAATACGAGTATGTAACACATTTTGTTTTAACTTAATAAACATGCAGCACATATACACGAAGAGATAGAACAATAGCGTTAGACAGCCAGACAACCTAAACAAGAAACATTTATCATTCATGACACGACAAACATACAGTGTACAATTTAACATGTCTACGCGTTTCAGTTCGCAGGCTGTGTGTGGTCTTATCATTTAAACTAATTTAAGATCTATTTAAGGTGTGAGTGATCATTGCATTGTGTGTGTATATGTATATAAATAGTGATTGGTCAAGTGATTCGTCGAGTGATTGGTAGTTAGTGTGGTGGGTTTGTGGGAGTGAGTGGATATTGTATACTCTGAATTTCAATTTACGACCAAAATATAGAAATGTAAACAGGTTTTATTACTTAAAAGAGTAGTTGACTTATTTCAAATTTAATATAAACAATATAAATTTCGTATAGTACATGAAATAAGGGTCCGAAATTTAATAAAAAAAACAGTATAAGTTTACTTTACAAACTTGAATATTTCATCTATTTTTCCAAACGCCAAATATACTGGCAATTTCATGACGTCATAGTCATAGTAAACATGTACACATCAAACTAAAGAATTTCCGATTTTTTGCTATAAACTTTTCTCAGTGTTTTGACACGCAGTTTTTCGTGTATCCCTCATTATAGTTTTGTTGTGTTTGAGCATGTATATATGAAAATTATACGTTTGGTCTTAAATTAAGAGTCTGAGCGTGGGTAGGAGTATGAAGACAGATGAGAGTTGGAAGCGTGCAATGCACGATGCATGGGCGAAGGCGAAGCGGACCGTCTCTAGGTCGGTGAGTGGCGACAACATCGAGAGAGTTACCATATGCGGATCCTGGGCTTGGGCGGCGGCCGTCTGCGGGACGCCGCATGATGGAAATAAACGAATATACACTCAATTCACGCGAATACCAATTGTTCGCTAATATTGTTACTTGTATGTACCTAATGTCGCATATTGTTGAATGTTTAGTATAACTTAGCTTATAGTGTTAAAGACACAATAACCTCAAGGTATGGCAAAGATTGCTAAAAGCAATAAGACCGCCCACATTGCACATACTTGTTTATTGTATTTTCTCTTATTTCATTGTAATTGTTTTTTCGTGCAATAAAGTAAATAAATAAAATAATATAAGGAATTATTCAACATCTTTTACAATTAATTAACTGTCTCCACAACAAAATTTATTGTTGATATTTAATAAGATAATGTAGCAGAAGTTTGTAGCTTAACTAAATTAAAAGTTATAATTTGCAAATTTTGAATGTCCCAGAATTTATTACAATAGGCCGAACCGGAAACATCGCTATTTTTTCGCCCTAACGCAACAAAAAAAAAACAATATTTCCGGTCAGTGTTATTGGTCGATTTGTCTTCACGAGATAATGTCATGCGTCGTATAGGACTCTGATATTGTTCTGTTCCTTTAACAAACCGTTTCATTAGTGCAGACCCATAATGAAACTTACTACTAGTATAAAAATAATAGAATCTTAATAACATCTAAACTTTATACTGGAGAATCTAAACAAATGAGATCGTCATTCGTTCGTTCGTTAATTCCAAATACTTATAGTAGATACGAAAAATATGACTACACATTTATGTCCACTGAACGTTATGCTGAGCGGAATATAACCACGCGAACATATTTTTTATTATACGTGTTACGTGTAGTAATTATAATATACAGTAGTAGTTATGTAGCACAGAAATACAGCAACTTCATTGCAGACAGCGATATATCATTGCTATAAAGTTTCTACATGCAATAGTCTCGTCTGCAATATCTCGTCTATTGCAATTGCAACGCCAATGTTTGTAGCCCACATGAATGTGCAACATTATTGGCTTATTAATTTAAATTACAAATGCGATTTTTACACAAGTCATGTAGGTAGGTACAGTTGTTTCGTTTCGTTGCTTTTGTTGTTGTGTCGAAGTTAGGCCACATTGAATACTTATTTATTATACTCGTAGTATAGGTACGCATACTACATAGATATATTTAATAGAAATGTATGTTTCTTTGTATTATTTATAGAGTAAAAACTACTATGTCAGAAATTCTGCCTGTAGAATAAAGTAAATGCTGCTCTTTAATAATTATTACTATCTTTTGGTCGATATTGTTCGACTTTACTAAAAAAAAGTAATAAAACTAATTTAATTTCATTGTTGCAATCCACATTCCACATATTGGCACTAGCCATGTTGTGTTAGTCACAACATTATTTTTGTACAGCTCAATTTTCGCTACTATAAAATTCTTAAAATGTAGGTTGTCTTAAAATAATTGGCTCTCATGCCAACAAAGTACATTGATATTTTAACAGTGTTGAAATTAGAAAAGACGCTAAAATTGCCTGCATTGTGAACATAATCGTGATATAAAAGCTCAGCTGAGAATTAAGCTTTTATTTTATGAGTATTAGACTCAAAATACTTTCATTATAACCTTCTATGAGACAATCTTGTGCTGGACCCCTTTTATTCCGAATCGAATTGAATCTGTGCATTAACTACAGAATTTCGCTAGTTCTCTAATATAAACATTTAGTTTCTGGTTTGCGTTCATGATTTTAACTAACAAAACAATTTTACTTCATCGAATTTTAATGCATTCTGCATTGCATTCAAATAGCATACATATCCCAAATGCTATCAAAAATAGCCATTGCCATTTTCATCAGGATCGCTAAAAATCTAATAACTTTATTTGATTTAAGCATTTTTTTTGATATTTTTTGCTTTAAGAGTTAAAATTTGAAAAGATAACTTTGTATGAGAAGTACCACTTCAGAAATCTCAGTTGGCACAAAATCAATTAGTATTTGATAAACTATATATATTGTTAAAATGTCCGTTTTTAAATATTAGCGTAAACAGACAACAATACATCAAATATTAAATTCAACTATAGTTCGTGTATAATAATTGTCCTCCCTCAAAGTATGTCAAGAGTCAAGAGGCAAAAAATGTGCTGACAACATTATATTCTTTTCAATAGAAATAGTTCCCTTTGAATGGATGTTTCGTCTGCAAGATTTTCTCATTCATCAAAGCAAATATCATAAACGTATACATATATTCAGTCTAGAATTTAATTCTCAAGTCCAATTTTAAAATTATTATATAAAGTTTATATTACTTTAAAGTGATTGATGATTTTTCAATATAATTGCTGTTAATTGACTTCGTTTCATTCTAGCTTTTTATTGATAGGTAGATTGCTAGAAATCAAAGAATCATTTAGCAAATAGTTGAAATGAGTCTTTAACTGATTTAATTTACAGTCACATTGTTATGTATATTTGGAGTTGAGCCGCCTCCAGCAATTTCAGAGGATTACATTAATTAACAACAACATTCTATATAAATCGGTCGCTATTTCTACTAAAATCAATTTTACTAAGTATTTATTTATTATAAGTAGCGGTTATGTAATTTCACTAGCGGACGCTCCGCGGTTTCATTCGCGGGAAAATTTACCTACCAAAAGTTACTCACACATCCCTCATCAAGTTACCGTTAAAGAATTTTGGCTACGAAATATAAGGGAGTGGACGTTCATAAAGACAGTCAGATATTTTTTCCGCCTAGCCATGGAAAAGGAGAAAATTAGAAAGCGGTCAGCTTTCCTGACTGACTGTCTTTCCTTGACCTTCAATTAATGAGAGGCACTTTAATAAGAAAAGATTTAGATAGCGGTTGTCAACGACTCCGTTCGCGTGAATTTTTCTGGGATGAAAAGTAGCCTCTGTTCTGCTCCAAGGTGCAATTTATCTCTATGCCAAATTTAATCCAAATCGGTTCAGTGGTTTAGTCGTGAAAATGTATCAGACAGACAGACTAACTTTCGCATTTATTTTATCAGTATAGTATGGATACTGGAGCCGTGATAGGCAAGTAGACAGGGGTGTGGTGTGTCGAATCCGGTCCGGGGCATGCACCTCCAACTTTTCAGTTGTGTGCATTTTATGAAATTAAATATAACGTGTCTCAAACGGTAAAAGAAAGCTTCATGAGGAAACCTGCATACCAGAGAATTTTTTCAATTCTCAATTCTCTGCGTGTGTGAAGTCTGCCAATCCGCATTGGGCCAGCGTGGTGGTATATTGGCCCCTCCCATTTTGAGAGGAGACTCGAGCAGTGAGCCGAATATGGGTTGAAGTGACGATGATGGATACTGACTTGAAGCTGGCGTAGTGGTGGTCCTGGCGGGGCGCGAGCGGGGTGGCGGCGGGGGAGGCGCTGGGCGCGGGCCGCTTCTTGAGCGCCGACTTGAGCGGCACGGCGTTGAACAGCGGCTCCTTGGGCGGGATCTCCTCCACGCGCGACGTGTCTGCCGGCACATCTACATCCTCCTCGTCGCCGGAGTCCTCGTCTTCAGCTGGATGTGAGATCACAACTATTAATCTATTTTTGACAACCGTGTGGCGCAGTGGATCTCCTTACTCTCTGAATCCACGGCTGTGGGTTCGATTCCCACAACTGGAAAATATTTGTGTGAGAAACCCATGTCATGTCTTGTGTACATACATTACTAGCAGACTTAAGCCAGGCCAGGGCAAAGCCGAGGGGCGTAAGTTAGTAATGTAATTAAACGTAATTTTGTAGCCAAATGTGTTTCACCTAATCGCCTACGCCTACCATCAGGTGAAATTATAGTCAAGGACAAGCTTATTTCATTTTATGAAAAATTAAATTATTAGCCGTAGGTCTAGGTGTGACAGTCACGCGAGTTTGTAACGATGTTTTTATAAACCGACAGTGTGAGTTATTAATTCATCTCTATCTCTCTCTCTCTCTGTCTAACACAGTATTATAGATAGAGGATAGAGACGAAAGCTATTATATAACAACGTTCGAAAACATTTTACGTTACAAAATGGGGTTTTTAAGAATTATAAGAAATTAAGTATCACGTGTCTCAAATAGTGAAGGAAAAACATTTTGAGGAAACCTGCCTATCTGATATGGGTTGTTAACGATGATGATGACTTACAATCAGAGTGCGTGTTGGATATGGTGATGGCGTGGTGGCGCGTGGGGCTGGGCGAGCTGAACATGGGCGGCGGCGGGATGGGCCCGATGTCCGACACGGCGATGGGCGGCTCGGGCAGCTCCGACAGCATGAGCTGCTCCTCCGCGCCCACCGCGTACCCGCCCACTGGGGACAGATTATTATCATCAGCCTATTATAATGACCCATTCCAGGGATAGTAAGCCTAGGATACCTCGAAAAGTAAGTAAGACATATTGTCGACCAATAGCGCCGAACCGGATATATCGATAGATCGAAAGAGTGAGCGATGTTTTCTATTCGGCCGCTAATTCGTCATTTGGTCTTTATAAGATACTAGCAAATGCCGCACTGCTTCACCCGCGTGGTTCTCGTCCCCGTATGAATACAGGAATAAATAGCACTCAGGGATAGTGTAGCTTCCCAACGGTGAAAGAATTTTACAAATCGGTTCGGCAGTTTCAGAGCCTATTCAATGCAGACAAACAATCACGAAATAACGTAAGAAAGAGCACAGGGGCTCAGTTTCAGTTAGTGTTATTGAAACTTAATCGATGACACATATTTCTTACTGAATATAAACTGAAATATGCAAATATACTAATATTTTGCTCAGCAACATTAAACAGCTTCAAACAGATAGAAAATCATTACTAGAAGCTATAAACACAAAACAAGAAAACATATTTAAGAACAAAACATGAAATAGTTAAGTAATGCAACTATATCATTTAAAAAACATACATACAGCCGAACGTAGAACCTCCTCCTTTTTGGAAGTCGGTTAAAAATCAAGAAGGCACGAACACCTACCTCAAAGTAATAAAAATCAATTCAAATCAATAGTAAATTCTAAAATGTAGCGTTATTATAACAGGGCATTATTACGCGCATGTTTTCCTTAAGCGGTGATTACTATGGCATTCGTGACTCACCGTCTCCTTGATAGCACATCCGTCTTGGGAGTTTGCCCGCGGTCAATGAATTCGGCCTCTCGGGCCTTACCAGCTCGCCGCCATTCTCCAATTTGTCTTTCTTTGGTTCTGAAACAGGAGAAAGCACTCTTAGTACAAATAATTTCAACATCCCTTACTCTAACTAATGAATTTAGAATTAACGACAATTTACTCGTACGAGTAGTTTATAGTCAGGGATCCGTAGAACATTGTTTACATCTGATTACTAACAACTTAATTTTTAGTGAGTGGCTTTATCTCGATGAGAAGATCAACTTTTTTATTTACGAAAATTCTTGATTCTGGTAGCTAACTGAGTTACCAGGAAATGAAAATTTTTGAACGTCGGAACGAGATAATGTACCACGCAATTTGCGGGACAATGTGGCTGTTAAATTGTATAACTATCAATTAACCCTCCTAAAACAATGTTCGCGCATTCAATAATAGTAATTGCTGCAAGGACGTTCAATTATTTATGACAATATATTTTTAATTAAGATATTTTAAGTCCTCATTCGCACGAGTTTTTTAACGGATGTTAAAAAAGCGTTCAAATATAGTATAAAGTAAAATTAAAGTTTATTTCCAACGCCCAAAAATGAAAATGCACACAAAAACTCTGTCGTGTGAACATATACTTGGGACGTCATATACATATACTGGGAACGTCCGTTGAAAAAACTCTTGTGCGAATGAGGTCTAAATCACATTAGAAATTGATAGTTTATATACGTATGACATTTTTTAAATATTTTAAAATTAAAAAAATGTGTAAATTAACTAAGTCTAAATACCTAAAAAAGTCTTTAATCCATTGTAGTTTAATGGCGATTTTCAAAGACATTGATTAGTAAATAACAAACACACATAGGTATGCGTAAAGTTAATAAGGAATGTTTCTCGTCTAGCTAGATCTCAAGGTTATGAGAACATCATTCATGTTGCTATTCTTCGTAGCACAGACCAATATGATCAATATAACTTAAAATGATAATATCTTGTACAGTAATAAAAGAAGTAGGTACTTGTTGCGTGCAAAGAAATTGCGACGCTCAAACCCATTTCAAACGTGCGTGGAACTGTGGCCTAAACGATCACCCACATTTATTATCTTTGTTATGTCGCAGTTATTTATTAGAAATGGTGCGGTAATCGGTGTTTTATCCATTAGTGTGCCAGGTACGGGCGACGGGATGCGTTAATAATAAACAGAGGCATGTGTTGAAGGCCGATCGCCGTGGCGCCGCGATGAATGGGACTCGCGTGCCCGTCACTCCGGTCTATCAGGCATCGGCTATTTATAGACTTATCGACACCGTGCCGTGACGCCTCCGCTCTCAGATCATATACACAAACTCTTTTTATCCTTTCGCAATATGTTCGAGTATGAGTAATCAATAGATGATCATTTATAAACACAGTTGGTACGTCAGCTGTTCATTCAAATGGATTTTCAAAGACCGAATTCATATTTGTAGTATATGTACTTAACTGTGTGTAAACTGTGTTATGTGTTTGTAGTATAATTTCTTATCCTATCTTACTAATTCACACTATTCACACTAATATTATAAAGGCGAAAGTTTGTATGGATGTTTGTTACTCTTTAACGTCGCGACTATTGAACCGATTTAGCTTGAATTTAAAATGAAGATAGATTATGTCCTGGATTAACAAATAAACTACTTTTAGTTCCGAAAACTTAGTTTTATATAATATTACAAACACGAAAGTTGTATGGATTTTATGTTACTCTTTTACGCCATAGCTACTTAGTCGATTTAGCTGAAAATTCCCAAAAGAAACCATGATTCTTGCGACATTTGCAAAAAACTGGTTGGTAATGGTAGTATAAACTCTTTCACGCAAAATCTACTGTTTTTGGATTTGAATGTTATTTGGAAACAATTTGTGGATACCCTAATTTCACGCGGACGAAGTCGCGGGTTTCAGCTAGTTAGTAATAATTAATATTAGCAGGTATTTCGCGTATATCATTAGTCGAATGGGCTGTAAACACACCTACTAAAGACAGTAGCGTGCATAAGGTTTTTAACTAGGGTATGGGTATAAGTAAAAATTGGAAAATTCCTTCTTCAACTATGTATTCTGTAGTCCAACATTGGTTTGTATTGAGTCCTTAGGATAGGCAGTGCATTTTTGCATCTATAAAGTGCACGCCAATTAATATAGATACTTGTATCACAAATCCGCAAGTAATAAAAACGTTGTATCAAACAATACATTCTACTATTTTCATGAACCATTGCGTACGTCACGATGTCGGAGTTGCCCAAATCAAGTTTCGACACAGACCAATTAGTGTTATTGCATTAAGGACTCAAGTTTCAATGAAATAAAACTATCGTATCGTACGAGCATCTACTATAAATCCGTTACAAATTATAATAGTCTTATTTTATGGAGTGTAGGCAGCTTGTAGCTACATTGGTTCAACCTTCATTTAACTTTAAAGGCCGGAACGGAAGACCATATCGAGTAGTACCTAGGCCGTAATTAATTTATGTCATACTCATTTCGTATTTCCTATATAGTTTGTCTTTCATTTAAAATTCATTCCTTAATTGCAGCATGTATAAGTCGGTAAGTAAACCCTGAATACTTTTACTTTCGATTTCAGTTCATGTACAAGCGATAACTCTTTAACTTGGTTATAGAACACTGTAATGTGTAATGTATTAATAAAACTAATAGATAATTACGCAATCCATTAAGTTACCTACATTTCTTATCAAAATAGTTGAAAACAAAACAAACAATCAAGTCGCATTAACAACAGAAGTCAATCATAAGATGCGCATAACTCATCCGCATTCTTTTGCGATAACGATAAGATATTATTAGTGTTACAAGGAAATAAGCATGACTCACTAAAGGGTTAAGTGAAATAAGTTGATCCTCTATGCAGTTAGGTTCCTTAGGCAAACAAAGTCGCTTCCCTCCGTGTTACGTTGATTCGAGCTCTTGCAAGCTTGGAATAGGTTTCGTAAGAACTTCTACTATGTAAAATATTATATGCTGTAAATAGTTAAGTAGTTGCCGAATCAACAGGCGCAAGGCGGGCGGTGGGCGAAGGTTCCCTCCCAGAGTCCCGGCCTGGCGATCGATTCGCTCGCCCTTGGCCAAGGCCTCGTGCTCGGAGAACGCTCGTTGCGACCGTTATATAAGAAATTTTATGTTTCGCGAATGGATATCCAAAATTGTACATTTTAGAATTTAAACTATCGTGAGTGTTATTCATATTAATTGATTATGAAACACGGCTAAAACTGTTTTGGATCGTGCCGCGATGCAAGAACCAGCTCATGACTAACTAAACTAGTCGGGCATACTCCGACCTAATATCGCGTGAGTTTTAGCAGTATTTCACATATTTTTTTTTACGTTTGATAATAGACTTGCGCTGGACTACAATCCTGATGGAAAGCATTGGTCTAAGTTGGAGCGCATGTCTTGCATTGAAGATGTTATAAAACAATCCGCTGACTTTTGAATAGATTTTATTCCTTAACGGATCACAGCTAAAATGCTTAGATCATTATGATATAAGCTTTGACGTAAAACCAGAATCCCATAAAAACAAATGAGAAAGTAGGAGCAAAGTGTAATATGGTTAGAAACTACGACAAAAACAAATGAGATTGCTCTAAATGGTTCGTGTAGATCCCTACACAAATGCCGCTGCGTCGCCCATTGCCTTGGCATGATATCCGACCAAGTGACTTGATGTAATATTTTGTATATAAGGTGAGAATCTCGTGTTGATTACAATTTCATTTACATGTATATTTTAGAATTTAACGAACACGTTATTGATTTAACGGTTAAATTAAAAAAAAAACTAGAAATGTAGGATTTGTTTTACTTTTTATTCGAAGGACCAAATAACCAGGTCAGACCATTCGACTCCTGAGTTATTTACAATGATATTACGTTCGGAACCCTAACCCTAACCCCGAATCTGACTCGCACTTGTCCAGTTTTTTATATTTGTAACAAAATTAAATCAATGAAAAAGATCACTTACTTTATTTTTATATTCTCTTGCCTTTGCTAACCAACTATTAAGGCTAAGTAGGAAGGTTAAGTTTCAAAGTCTTAATGAAGTCGGTTAAAAATAAAATGTGCGTTTAAATAAAATGTTTATATACAATATCGATATTGACAAATAGGTCTATTATGCTTCCATTGCCCTATTTCAAATGATGCCAAGATACGAGCGAGATGCCATTGCGTCCTAAAATAAAACAATCAAGTCAAGGTAGTTATTTCATAATAAAATTGTTGTAATATTTATGATTTATTTATTATACAAAATGAACATCTTTCAACGAAAAATAGTACATCGTTAGATCAGAAAAAGCTCCGTTTAAAAGAAAACAGGAAGTCATTAAAAGCTGTACTAATCACGTTATGTTCGGGCCGTCAATGAGGAATGACGTAATTAGCGAAATATGCCAATGGCATGTTCAGAATAGACAGACAGCAATAGCGCGCGCCGACAATGTCAAGAGTAGGTATGCGTAATGAAAACCCAATGCCGATATTGTGATGCGTGTGTGAGACGTGGGGTAAAGTTACTATGTCTCCATTTTCTTTGCTAACGCGTTTCATATCATACGTATTACTTAACGTTACTTCGTAGTAACGATAAATAGCGCAAGAATATGAATTATGCTTATTCATGTTACTACAGAAGAATGAAGAAAATATACATGATTTCTATGGAATATTTTTTTAAGAACTTTGATAAACGAGAACTTCTGTCTTGTATATGGACATAAATATGTTGGTTATTTTTAGAATTTAAGCTATCGTGAGTGATATTCACATTACAAATACAAATAGCGCCGCGTTGCAAGAACCAGCTCATGACCAAATGCCCCGTATGGGTTCGAAATTAGTCGGGCATACTCCAACGTTGTATCACGTGAGTTTTAGCCGTGTTTCATAATCAGTTAATATAAATATGTTGGTTCTTCCAAACACCTATTCCTATGCTGTACTGGGTCGTCTATCAAGGTTTGCTAAAGACGGATTTTATAAATGTAAAGGTTCAAGGTTAAAGAAATATTAATGTTTGTATATAAATCTTTAATTTTTAAAGAAAAAAGATATTAAGAAAGATACACAGCCCGTCTCGTACATAAAATGATTTTTAAAATATACTTTTTGCTTTTGGGTACGGTTTTTTTAGCTTTATCAGACACATTACTTTTTTATTTTTATTTCATTGTTATGACTTAACAATTATTTCTTACTCTATTCTCTCACTAAACTGAACAAGCAGTTAGTTGGCGAGTAAACCATATAACAGTATAGCTCGGTGATACTTAAGAATTGAATATAGGTGTAACATGAAAAAAAGTGTTTGTAGTATGTACTTTAAACGAAAATGCAATTCCTGTAGGAAAGTCCCAAAAATTTGTATTGTATCTGGTAAATCTACTCGCGTTCCTCGTCATATTGCGTAAAATGACGTCGACTGGATGCTGAGCGTTAAAAATAGTACTCGATGAAACGAAGTAGGTGTTCGGGTACGTTGATCACGAGCGATAGGTACACAACATTGTTTCACCTCATTTTCGTATGTCAATAGTACCAAATACATGGACATCTTAATTTGCTAGATGCAGTAGATGAACATAAATACTCGTATTTGTAATGCATATTACTGCTATCAAGTCGAATCACTAACAATTTGTCGTTTCAGTGCTTGTAAACCAAATCTTTAGTTGAAACAAACGATTTTTTTCTGATATTTTAAGTTCACTGTAGTCCCATGAATGGCAGGCGTCCACAAATCCGCATCGTACACTATCGGACGCATCGCATTAAACGGAATTTAGTATTCTTTGTATAGAAAGTCATACAAGTGCGTCCACTGATCCGCATTATACGTATCGCATCGAACGGATTTTATCTACCGTATAATTAAAAATCTGTTGGATGCGATATGAGTAAGATACGTACGATGCGGATCAGTGGACGCCTGCCATTCATGGGACTACAGCGGCGTCACTAGGGGGTTTTGAAAAAATCTCCGGTGACGCCGCTAAGGTCCCATTACGTATAGAGAATTAAAGTGATACATTACAACGGGTTTGTCTTTTAAATGAAAGCGAACGTCGCGAAGTCGTGTTTTATTGAATTTGATGATAAATAATAACAACTAGGTGCTGTATAAGATTAAATTAACGGTTTTCATAATCAATTATTTAATATATAAAATAGACAGAAGTAGGTCGACCATCGCTCACAAGAATGAGTGTAGTAAAAACGTTCGCGACAGGGCATTCACGTGGGCGAGTAAAGACGCGTGAAATAAATGTTCACAGGTTTACGGATACTAAACATCTGATAATACTCATTTGTACACATAAAATACACCTGAAATGTGTTTACGTGTAGTGGAAAAGTCAAAGCAGGTAATAAAAGAAAGCAAAAAGTCGGTAAGATCGGTGGAACTAAAGAGGCATCAAATCCAAATCGTTTAGCACGACTAACTGAAGTATCACGAATGTCCCCGAATTTAGCAAAGTACGCACTCATTGTTACAGTTGAAAAGGCATTTAATGAAAATGACAGTAATATTTGATATTGCGGTCTTCTTTGACTCCGCTTATTACTTCAATAGTGAGAAGATATAGTGAGAGCTTAGTAAACAATGGAACAAATGGAGCGTCGGTATCGCAACGGGAGAGGACGCCACGAGCGGAAGAGGCTGCGGGTCAAGGGCGAGCCGCGGCCGCGACCGCCAGCCTTCTCGCTTCTCGCCATCATACGGCCCGCATTCTTCGAATTAATGCCCTTAGGTATGCCTTTTGTCTCGAACAAAGAAAACTTTATATAACATTTCACAGCTAGTTGAGTATTCAATGTTTATATGAAAATTCTAAAGGCTATTTATTTTTAATTTCAATACTGCCCTACATGACTAATTTAAGATACCATTATCTATAAAAACGAGCAAAAAACGACTTTTGTTGTATGGGAGCCCCCTTAAATAGTTTATTCTGTTTTTTAGTATTTGTTGTTTTAGCGGCAACAGAAATACATAATCTGCGAAAATTTTTAAACTGTCTAACTATCGCGATTCATGATATACAGCCTGGTAAAAGATGGACGGACAGCAGAGTATTTAGGGTCTCGTTTTACCCTATGGGCACGGAATCCTAAAAAAAACCTCTGTCTACTTTCTAACGCTCTTCGTTGGGCGAGGAATCCGCTGAGTGACATTCTAGTGGGGCTATTAAAATGGCGCATACGATGTGGAAGGCACAAGCTAAGAGCATACCGCAAATATGTGTACAAGGCCACGACGACGCCTTTGCGTTATTTATCGACGTTGCGCTCACAAAGCTTACAGTATATTACAAGTTATATTAGACTGTCTATTGTGTAGTCTTCTCTACTACTTTCTTTTAACCTTCGCTTTAAACTCTATTTTATAGGGCTACAAGTTTCAGAATCATCCGAACCTAATCGATTTATCGATCTGTACCTTAAGTGCCTTTAGCTTTTCTTTAAGGCTTTGTCGCAACTATTCGTGCAGCTGCCCAGTTTACTGTACAATGTATCCTGTAAAGCTTGTACTATAATAAGTATTCTGTGTTAACCTCACTACCTTCGCTTTAGAACCTATTATTAAGGACTTAAAGATCGCTCTATACTTCGTACTTTTTTATACAAAGCTTTGTCGCAACTAATCTTGCAGCTGTCAATTTTGTACAATATATTCCTGTAAAGATACACAATTGAAACAGCTGTTAAGGTTAAGTGGTGAAAAAACTACAATGATACAGAGTGACGGTAAAAGAATAAAGTTTATTACACAACTGTATGAGTAATGTGTTTAGCATACGAAAACTTATGATAATACATAATGTCAAAGTTATGAAAGGCTGTGTGCGTGTAGGCGGGCCCCGCCGCGCCTCGGCCGCGCTACCATAAATTTATTATTGCACACTCCGCAGAAATACGAACTCACTAATGTTCTCAAGATTGAACTGAATATGAAATTTGAAAGCCTACTTTTGATTTATGAAATAATAAAATTTTGATTTGAAACTGTGAATAATTTTTATCTATTATACAGCAACATACTGCAATCATTTTTAAATATTTCAAAGCAATGCACTATCAATCAATCAAATATTTGTTTATGATTAAACGTAAAAAGATGTTCACAAGATATGGACTATGGTTCTTAAAATAATATTAGTTTCAAAAGTGCTTGTAATCTAAGCCCAATTTCGTTTTTTTTTCATTTCCATATCAAATGATAGAGCCTGTTAAAGATGTAAAAAAAATAATAAAAAACACATTTTAACAATGCATTACATATAATTAGTAATAATTCGTAAGTAAGATAACTTAATATATTATTATTAATATTTTTATAATTATGACAGTGCGTCTATTATACCTATATATTTTACTAGTAGAAATAAGTGACATAAAATATTAATAGCTACTCGTAGTAATTAAATAAATAGGATACATGTAAAGAAACATTTTACACAGAAGAGGAAAACTTTTTTGAGTACTTTTAAACAATGTAAAGAGGCATGCGTGGAGAATTATGATAATGATAAACGGATTGAATGGTGTCTAGTGAAGAAAAGCTCGATACATGGTGTGATAAGGTGCAGTGGAGTGCCGTTGCTGCATGGCTGGTGATGTACCATTGGGGCGCGCGAACAGCGTAAGGTTAGAGGAGTGCTTGGGCACGGGGGACTTGCGGCGCACATAGTAGTGGTCGCTGCGCTGCGGCGGCGGCGGCGGGACGAAGGGCGGCGGCGGCGGCAGGCGCGCGGGCCTCCGCCGGGCGCCGCCCGCGAACGCGTCCATGGCGGCGAGCGTCCCGACGTCGCTCATGCTCGCGACGCGCTCGCGGCTGGAAGACTGCGGCGCCCGCGGATCGTTACCCCGCCCGCCCCCGCGCCGCCCCGCGCACGCCGCGCGCGCTCTTCGATCGCCGCCCGCCCACCGCACTGAAGCCGACCGCCCACACGCCGCCTCGCTTTGTTTTGAATTTTTAATTTAACGCCATTCATACCAGACCCATGTTACGTGGAACGAGAAACTAGCACCATTATGGTTTGCAAAGTTCGCTGACCTGCATTCATTAGATTGCCCTTATTCATGCAACTGCAATAAAATTATGATGATCCAATGAATATTAAACACGTACAGAAAGTTACATTGCCAAATAATAATTTGACTTAATTATACAAGTTATAATTAAAGTCACACACACTTAATTGCCATCGTTGTGAAGTGTGAAGGTATATTTTAAACATATCCTATACCTACCCACGATATTATGAGATTGTGTTTAGTAGCAGCGCGGTTATTTTACTTAGATCAATGACCTTCCGTTCGTCCTTGACGAAGTTTTGAAGGATATGTTGAAACTCATATTCTAATACAATATAATATACATAAAGTAGGTACGTATACGAATACGATTACGTGACTCACAAACGTTCACTTGCTAAATCGTTAATCATTATCCTAAAGCCAACGGTTTACAACTATGTACGAGTATGTATAGTTGCTTATTCGTAATTAGGCAGGATTTGTATAAAAACAACTTAATTTACCGGCGAGTCCTTTTGCTATTCAAATTTGGCAATAAGTTAATTTGTAATTATTATAGTATATAAAATTTCAATATTTTATTAACATGACTAAATCTCCCATTTTAAACAAAAATTTCAATTAAATCAATGTTTTCATTATGTAGAAAAATGTTCAGTCACTCTGATACAAGTACTACTCTCTGTTACCAGTTTTATATTGTTACAAAGGCATCATACAATATGCTAAATGAGCTGCCAAGAAAATTGAAGGTTAATTTGTCGTGTAAGGCTCTATCTTGAGCCGTGTCTAGCCTTGGCCTGGTTGAGACTCGAGATAGATCATTTATATCTAAGATTTTTTTGATAACTGTTATATGTATAAACTCAATTATTTTTTAATGCACTTAGGTCATGTCATGCCAGTTTTAGTCTAAAGCACAGTTCTATGTCTAGTCTAGGGCTACTTGGCTTAGATTCTTCTGTGATTCTTCTCAATTTAAACGCGCTTTGGACTCATCGATTTCGGTTAATGTTTACTTACGTTATTTAATAACATACAAAATTAGCAAACGTTATAACACCTCAAAGGAATTATCAAATAGTATTTAGTAAGTTAGTCAATCAAAATAAAAATAACTTTGAATTATGAACACAGGAGCACTTCCTGCCAACTTCAAAGTCCAATGGGGCCTACTTCACATGCTCTACGGGGCACGAAAGTGTATGTTTACTTGGTACACCATTTTCAACTCAGTTTGCTAGTAAGGTTTAAATAAAAAATAATAACCATTATGTTTTTGTTGGGCTGCCTAAAACTGGACTATTCAGACCATAGAAAATATTGTCTATCTAGTCTAGTAGTAGATTAGTTAGGTGCTACTACTTAACAACCCTAGTCGTTAACTTAGAGATAATGTTTTATGCATGTACGTAAATCGCAATCGACCCCCAAAACTAATTATACCAGAAGACATGCAAAAATAACTATTATTCAATAACTTTAATAGATTCACAACAATAAATATTCATAACTTGAGGCCTCAAATGGCATATTATGTTGCATAAGCAAAAGAAGCGTATACTTAATCTTGTTGCCGCTTTACCTACATATAATTTCGACAGCATCTTATAGTTTCTTTTGTAGATTAGTAAGTAAGCTATATCGAAAGTGTATCCTTATAAACATATTGTATAGACAAAGCAGGCGTTAGGTACTTTATTGAAATTCATCATTAAACTATACAAATATTATAAATGCGAAAGTTCAACTGTCAGTTAGTTACCTTTTTATAGCTAAGCCGCTAAGATAAATAGGTTTAAATTTACTTTTTACCCCTGAAAAAATCTATGATATCTGCGTAATTTTTGATAACCAGAATATCAAGCGAACAAAGTCGTGGACGTGTGCTGGAATTAATTAAGCTATTTATTTAGTTCCATATTTTATATATCATTTATTCACTATTTCAAAAAGTCGTCTATTTGTGCTAGTAGGTACAGCGAAATATCCCTGATGTTTATTCAGCTTCCAGCCATGTTTGAACTGAACTAATTCTGCGAAAAGGTTTGTAAAGCGAAGCGAAAGTAAACCTTTGGGCTTGGCTCTATAAATTTCACAACTAAAGTTCGCAGAATTTTACGCTGGTTTTCATTCTGACAGCGAAGCATTTTGTGGAGTCAACATCTACTCCACTACGAGTATATGCAATTGCAAAGTAATGTCGAGTCAACATGTCCTGAAAATTCTCAGTAAAGTGCACGAATATTGTACAATAGAGCAAAATATTTATAACTTGATTAGATGTACACGTACGTATTATAGACAATGTAGACTATCGAACACGAAATACTATCTACTGTCCTAACTTTGCCAAATTCGTATTTTTTTTTTCATAAGTAACGCTATGCCATAAGGTTACTGTTACATGAGTAACTATTATTTTTTTACAATATCAAAGACAATAACTCTTTTATATAATTACCGACAAAGTCGTACCGCCAAGCGATTTAGCGTTCCGGTACTATGTCGTGTAGAAACCGAAAGGGGTGTGGATTTTCATACTCCTCCTAACAAGTTAGCCCGCTTCCATCTTAGATTGCATCATCATTTACCATCAGGTGATTATTGTAGTCAAGGGCTAACTTGTAAAGAATAAAAAAAAAATCATTAAAATTTTATAGACATCTCGTGTCACGGTGGTCGCACTCCTTCGAAACGGTTCCTACGATTTTAATGATTTTTACTTAATTGTACATGTGGTACGAGTGTGTGTTAGTATTCTCACACCTGCCAAATAGTCTAGTGGGCGGGGATCGAATTACGAGTACCATCGGTGATGAGTCTGGCTTATATAAGTGGTGCCTCGGAGCTATTGAGGCGTATTTTTAATCCCGACTAATATTTTTGTTTATAAGAAGAGAGAACACGACAGAACGTTTGCCGGGTCAACTAGTAACTTAAATAAAAAGGTTACAAGTCACATCAAGGCAATGTAGAATTGTAGAGAAAATTATTCTCTCCTCGTTTGGTTATAATGCAATGCGGCTCATCATTAAATACCGAATCCAGCGTCATCCTCCTACGCGCATTGTACCGTTTATTCAGACCAAATACTGAGAGCTATGACGTCACCAAGCTACGGGAAGTGCAATAATTAGTAATCCAAATGTTTGGCTTTAAGTTTAATTTTAGTATTAACGTAGCAATTGCCATGATATAAAATTATTAATCAAAAATATTATTAATATGATGTCATTTAAATGATAGAGAATCTTGGAAGTGGATTGTACATAACTGCCAGTACATACCGCTTTACATATAAAGATGAAATTTGGCAGGGAAGTAGCTTATAGTTAGGAAGTATCCGCTAAAAACGGATTTTGCGATAGAACCGGATTAAGAAGGTCAATGGGCGGACGAAGTCGCGGGCATCCGCTAGTTTAATATATTTTAAGAATATCATATCTATCATCAACACACCTACGTGGGAAAATATTATTGTAGCGATTAAGGATGTCCTCCAATATTTGTTTGGCAGTGATGTGGTCGGGGTTTTCCCACCGGGAAATAACTGGTGAACAGGTAACACTAAGAAGTTATTCTCAAAAACCTATTTGTACGTTAAATACTCATTTATTTTGCTAATGTTGTAAACACAAAAAAATATAAGAATAGTTGTTTATAACTGTTTCTTCTAGTAAAACTTTTGCAATATTTATACATACTCGTAACTATTATAAAACAATGTCCCGATGAAGATAAACTCAATAGATTTTTATGCAATTTTCGCCAGAGTATGAGGAAAGTTTTGGTATATAATTTGTCAGGATTTTGTATAAATTGAAATATGTCAATAATATAATAGACTAGCGGACGCCCGCGACTTCGTCCTTCGAAATGGATTTTTCCGGGATGCAGAGTAGCCTACGAGTATGTGTTAATCTAGAGTAAAATCTATTTCTATTCCAAATTTCAGCCAAATCGCTTCAGTAGCCGCAGCGTAAAGGAGGAACAAACATACACACTTACGCGTAATTCATGCTACTCTATTCATGGAATGGAAACCGAAGTATCTCATAAATTGGCTTTTTTACAAATTTATATTTTGAACTATTACTCGTAGTTCCGATATAGATTCGTGACCTGATATTTGCCTTTACTTAGAGAACCGAAGCGGTGAAGGTAAAGTTAATATTAGGTTATTGCACGTAATACAGTGGAGCTCAAACTAATAACTCGATTGAGTTCGGTGACATACAATCTAGAAATACAATCGTGAATACTACCAAGTTCTGTTACTTGTATTAAGGCGGGGTCTTAACGTCAAACTTCTGACGGTTCGAGGATCAAGGGTCATAGCTCATTAGAGCACACAAACAAGGCTGGCTTGCTTTGTGATGTATGGATTTTTAACCGACTTCAAAAAAAGGAGGAGGTACTCAATTCGACACGTATGTTTTTTTATTGTTTTTTATGTGTTTATTTCTACAAACGCTAACTTCGATAACTATAAAATGCATGGAAATGATGATAACTTCATCACGTGACCTATTGGCAGCAAATGTTTGCATTGCTGTACATTTTAATTTTCAAAGCGTTTGCAATTTTAGAAAGAGAATCGACGTGCTACATGGCTACAGGCCCAAAACACAAAGGCATTAGGCTATCGTTACCGAATTGCCGCCGTTAAAATTTACGTTGCCTCGAATGCATTTTACAAAATATTTGTGTGTGTACCACGATATTTGTGAGTACCATAGGCTTATTTTTTGCCCATATTTCCACGGGTAGCCGCGGGGCTTCGGGCTAGTACTTAATAAAAAAAAACGTTTTTTTTATATGAGATTTTGTTGTGTTAAAACGGCGAGGCGAAAGAGCCAAAGACTCTTTGAAGTTGATATTGATAATACTGAATACTGACCAAAATAAGATGGTCTACATTTACCTACCTGTGCATTCCTCAATTTCTATCTTGTTTCGTCCTTTTTGGACCACTTTTTTACATAGTCGGCTAATCGTAGTCGTACGATGGCTAATCTCATAGTGTGGTGTATGCAGGAGATATTATAGTTCACAAGTGTGTGCAAAAGCACAGGTGCACTCTCTTTTCCATTACTCGTGTAGTCCGATGAGACGGCAGACCGACACGACCGGTAAAAAATCAGGCGCAGGATCGACGGCTTTACGCGTGCTTTCCGAGACACATACGTGTACTAACACTGCCAACTTCTCAACTCCAGGCTGCTATTAAGATTTTTCTTGTATGAAAAATCTCAATAACGTATTTTTTGTTGGCCTGACGCGGGATTCAAACCCTAGACCTCACTATACATAGCTGATCCAGGTAACCACGGAACTAATGAGGCAGTAAACGGTAACCCTATTCGCAAGCTATAATAAGGCGGGCGGTGCTAGTTTGGTGCCGGGTGTCTCTAATGAGCTAAAACCTTGGATTCAGTAGGAGTAGAAGTAAAACCGAAATTATGATGTAAATTATGATTCACGAACTTGCTGTTAACAATTATTATACATATAGGTATACGAGTGTATATGCATAATATACATATACACGATATAATTCATACTTATGAGTGTGTAGTTATTTGACTTAGTTGACTCATATCAAATGTAATAAACAATATCAATTTCGTGTAGTACATTTAATAATGGTCCGAAATATATAGATATCAAAAGTTAAGGATTTCATATAAAACTCAATTTAAATATCACGTATTTTTTCCAATTTTCCAAACGTCAAACACGCTGTCGTCCATTTTTTGACGTCACTAACACGCTTGATGTTCTAAACGTCAAACTAATTGTTAACTAATATTTTTGTCCAACGCTTTTTTTTCAGTCTAGTAGAACGATAATGAAACAATTTTTTTTTCAATCTAGTAGAACGATAATGAACTATTTAGGAACATTTAAAAAAAGGGTCAACTAGCATATTTAAAGCAAAGCATAAGTTGAAAATATATTAAAGCTAGCGTATGGCAGCGACTGCACCCGCGGAATAGGTAAATACTCAAGTCATACTCGTTTCGTCATTTAATTGTTCTGGCTCACTACAGGGTCAGGTCTCCTTATGCTCCAAGATACCGTATATAAGACAACCTTCATCAACCTGTCTACCGAATGATATATCAATTTAAATATACCTACCAATAAATGTATTGCCAATGGGTTGCCCAAAAATTTCAGTTCGGAATGTTATTAATTGACAGTTTTATTTTATTGATATATTTAATTTGTTATTAAAAAACTTTTCGTCTTATATTCGGATCCTTTACAATTATCTCAGAATACAGAAAACCACCAGAAGCCACGTTTAGATGTCATTCTATAGTGCGCAGTGTGTCCAAAAATTGTACACAACAGCCTGCACTCGTCGCAATTCTCACCCGCGTAATGTTGCTAGTACATGAGGCTGTTAAATTTTTCCCTATTTTGTGGTAAAAAATTATAATGTTAAAAGGAAAACAATAAGTGTACAGTTCATCACATTAAATGTTAACTTGTATGGTAAATAATAAAAACAGTGGGACCAGTTTTCTAGTGATTGCTAAGAGTCAGCAAGCAAATGAACTCTAAAAAATTTAAGACAAGGACAAATAAATAATAGATATAATAAGACGGTTATTATAAAACTTTTCAACTAACAAACTAAAGAAATACATATTTACAATAATAATTTTATATATTCCATATAATTATATTATATTATTATTATAAATATGTATTTCAATCGTGTGCACAGTTATTATTATCTCGTCTTATTTCTCTAATTTTTATGTCTCTTAAAATTCAAGTATAAATAAGGCCATTGAATTGGTTTAATATCTTTTAAGAATGTGTTTTGAAGATAAAAATATTTTATTTAATCCTCTTGCTCAAACAAACAAGCAAACAAGTAGGTACACAAACAAACAAAAGACCAAACAAGCACACGAAAACAAACAAATGTGCAAACAAACACACAAACAGACAAGAACGAACGAACTTATTATAATATAGCACGCCATTGTTATTTGTAAAATTTTAAAGCTTTAAGATTATTTTACACTTTCTTTATCTGCGCTGATTACCACAATTTTATTTCAACTTAATTGCCGGAACCTATGCCTACCTATTTAGTTGATTAATATTTTACATAAATAATAAATCCTTGAATTGAAATTAAAAGTAGGGAAAATTAAAACAATTACATTGGCAACACTTGAAATGAAGTCATCGGTTTCTATGACAACTAAATTCACGTAAAAATTATTCATTATTTTAACATAAGAATATTTATTTGTGCTACTTACACGTGAAATGTGATCCTATTCAGTTTCTTTTTTTACCAACGGCATTTTTACACGAAGGAATAGCACAAGACGGCTTAATTTAATTAAATTTGTCACCTGTATAGCACGTCAAACAACACGACAAACACAGAGTGAGTAATCGTAAAATGTGTAGTTTAAATGGCTTCACTTCTTTGCGCTATCATTCCTTCTGGTGGTTTTCTGTATTCTGAGACAATTATTATACTAGAGTGAATATATAATATTAGTGTTTTGGATCTTAGACCCACCACGCCGCTCCAATGTGGCCCGGCAGGCTTGCGGTGATAATATAATAATAATAACTCCGTGACGATCATTATCAGATGGTGATGATAACGATCGGGAGAGACTTGAAGTGCTCTACCGGGCATGGGAATCGAATACACCAACAATTTTCCATCTCCTACCGGTACTAAGAATTTATTGGTAGAATGAAGCTTGAAGATAAATCAGCCTACATAAAATAAAAATGATGTAGGTATATCTACACATTTGTATTTTAAGCTTTACACGTTTTACCCCATTTATACATTATCGTATTATAATCTTTGCACGTTTTACCCTATAAAGTTGCGACAAAACCTAACCTTGTTCTCCTCCAAGGCCACTGTAGCAAATTTCATCAATACTATTTTAGCGTTATGTCCTTTATGTATATATGTCTTTCTGTTCGCGATTAATTTTGAAAAGTACTGAACAGATTTTCATGCGGTTTTTACCAATAAATGAGTGATTCATGGGGTAGTTTTATATAAATTGTCAAGGTTTTGTGTTAATTGGTTGAAATATAACAATAATTATTATTATTGTTGTATGTGACTGTAAAATGTTATACACGCCACACACGCCTCCCTGGGTGTTTTATCAAAAACGATGCCTTTGAGATATAAAATAAAAAAAACAATGCATGTGGGAAAGTTAGAGGGATTCCATGCGGGTGAAGTTGCGGGCGTCTGCTAGTTTAAAATAAGAAAGTAATTGGAAAGAAAATGAATAGCTCATTGGGCTAGAAAAAGCCATTACTCCCACTGACAGGCATCCAGAAGCACATAGCCCGGGAAACTAATTACATTTGAGAATTTCTGAAGACATTAGTGCTATAAACCATAATACATTAATGATTGCTCTTTTTCATCAGATATTTTAACAGAAAAGCTTGTTTATTTAAAAACTAACATACGCCACGCGGTTTCAACCGTTTAGTTCCCGTTCCCCTAGGAATACGGGAATAAAATATAGCCTATCACAATTTTACTGCTGAATATCTAGCAGCCGGGGATCACTTTTACTGCTGAGAAGCTACACTTAGCTTTCCAATAGTGAAAGATTTTTTTCAAATCGGTTTAATAGTTTCGGAGCCTATTCAATGCAAATAAACAACTCTAGTAAGATCTTACCAAATTTGGCTAGGCAAGGAGAGCAACACGAGCGGAGAATGAGAATGTTAATCGATTGTCAAGGAATTCTTTAACCCTACATCCATTAGTCACAAGTCCAGAACTCTGCTTGAAGTTTTTCTTTCTGCCACACGATGAACCCTGCACCCACGAAGGGTTGCTTTGGTTTTGGTTGGTAGATTGCTAAGTGTCGCCGCAAACGGGCCACACACGACAAACGCCGCTACAAGAAGCAATATGGGGTCACAAAAGTAGCTGAAGCGCGCGACAGTCACTTGTGGCTGGTGGCCGGTGCGGGCCACAAGAAGCGAGCAGCGACGATTGTAGCGTGTGGCGGCCACCAGCGTCATCCTTGTGCGGCGAGTTTATATAAAATATATGAAACTACAGGAAATATGCCGGTAGCGGCGTTTTGTGGTTGTGGACGGTGGCCCGTGTGCGGGAGCCCTTAGATGTTCGTCTCTCTGTAAAATTCGTTTCGCGTAACTGTCTCATTGGTCCAGTGGTTACCCTGTGTAGAATTTCTTATTTTTATTTTATTTATTTATTAAAAAATTACAAAACATATAAAGGTAAATAAAACGAACAACCACAAAAATCACAAAGATTTGACCTTGGTGTTCATCTGCAACTAAGCTTAAAAATAACTTTAACTATAATAATATTTTCTTAAAAATAACTTTAACTAAAATAATAGAATTAAGATAGTTTTGTTACATTTTTACACTAAATTAAATTAGGCAAGTACTTAATATTTTATGTGCAATCATAGGTATATAACCTATAAATTTGACATGAAATACTGTTTTAATTTTTTTTATATATTAATCTCGTTTACCGCATTAATTATATTGGGAGGTATTTCATTAATAAATCATCATGACGTCGTGGTGGGTCCGTGTCATGAAGCGATGAAATATTGGAATTTGTTTTCTTTAATAAATTTTCAGCAGCGGCCCGATGTTAGGAAGCTGGTGGTGATACAGATACCGTCGGTTACCATTAAAATATTATAGTAATTGTTGCAGAGGTAAATATTATGGCACGGTAACATCTTCATTTCTTTTTAATTTTTTAACCTAATCTGTATTTTTATATATTATTTTATATGTTATTTTAAGAAATTAAATATCACGTATCTCAAACGGTGAAGGAAAAACATCGTGAGGAAACCTGCATACTAGAGAATTTTCTTAATTCACTGCGTGTGTGAAGTCTGCCAATCCGCATTGGGCCAGCGTGGTGGACTATTGGCCTAACCCCTCTCAGTCTGAGAGGAGACTCGAGCTCAGCAGTGAGCCGAATATGAGTTGATAATGATGAAATGATGATATCGTATATAGTTCAAATTACGTAAGAAATTGTAGAGCACCAAGCTTCCCTAGTTAGCGGGCCACTTAATTACCTACATCCCAAACGCTTTAGAAGTGAGCCAACATACAAATTGAAAATTAAACACAGGAATTACGGTTTTGGCGCGTGCTTACATAGTATTTTTCATCGGCTTTGTATTATAATTTGAGAGAGTGCAGCAAAATAGAACAATAGCGAAACAGAAAGTCTCAGATATGATCAATTACTTTTATGTGAAAGCGTTTTGTTGGAACCATTTTAACGCCGCGTGCCAATTTGCTCTGCCTGCATAATACAGTTAAACATTATTTTTTTTTAATTAAAAAAGTAGTTTGTTGCGACATCATCTGCGTAATATGTATTTTTCATGTGATACTTATTAATAAGTAGTTGATGCGTGTTTTATTAAAAAGACTAGCGGACCCGGTAAGTTCACTTCGACTTATATGCTCTTCTTCCCTACTTCTACCCTATCCCTTCTCTCATCCCTACCCGATATGCATACAAAATTTCATAAAAATTGGAAAGTTTTTGTTGCAGAGCATTATAATATGATCGATACTGAGGCCCAAAACATTTATTTGTTATTTTTGTCCGTCTGACATCACGCTTAAAGAACTCAATGAATTCAAATGAAACTTGGCTCGATTTGATGCCATAATACAAGATGGGTATAGGATACTTTTTGTCGCGAAAATTAAATTAAAAAGGGATTATATGGAAAAATACATCCTTAAGTTTTCAAGGTACATTTGTAGATATAAAATTAGTGGACTGTTTATTATACTTTAAAAAAATTGCAAAAATATAAATAGAAGGGTGTGAAATAGGGGTTGAAAGTTTACATCGATTTTCACGCGGACGAAGTCGCGGACGTCCGCTAGTATAATATAATAATATATAAGCACAAGGTCACTCATCACGATATTTCCATGAAATTAAATTTGATAGGGAAGTAGTTCATACTTTATATTTAGTAGACGTTCGCCAGGAACGTATTTTGCGACAGGGCTAGAATAAGGAAGGCTCAAGGCTCTTGTAAGATGCAAAAAGGTGGAAAACACTATTTCCATGCGGGAGAAGTCGCGCGCATCCGCTAGTACGTATACTTTACGCCACCATTGAGGTCATCTGATTTTAGAATTACAAAACGTATTTAAGTAATAAGAAAAAATATGATGCTGTCATTCTCATCTTACTAATTAATAAAATTAATTAGTAGCAGCTCTGAGTGCAGCTACTCAGAACACAGGCCGATAGCATCGCCAAGTGAAGTGGCCATCTTGAAATGTCGGACCACGGCAAAATATTAATAACTTTCATCACAACACACTGCTGTAATTGTATATAAGAAATATGAAATTGAAGTTTAAAAATTACGTTAGTACCAGATATTCTACAAGCGTTAATTAATCTAAACGTTCAGAGTAAAGTGGTACATAGAGACCAGGTTCTGAGGAGTTGAGTGTGCATAATATGAGGACCTGCGCAGTGACGGTCGACCCCCCACTTAATGGACCGAGGATATCAAACGGATTGCAGGGAGCCGCTGGATGCTGGCGGCTCGAGACCGTTGCGCTTGGAGGTCCATGCAAGAGGCCTATGTCCAGCAGTGGACGTCCATCGGCTGATAATGATGATGATGAATATAAGGACCGCATTCGGTTCACAGTCTTGAACTGAGAAAAACATGCAGATTACGATTCTAAATGTTGCCAACGGTTTGTTGGTCCATTTTTTTCATACCTAACCCCTATTATGAATCCAATTATTGTTTATTATGATTTATGATTAAAGACACTAATGGGTCTTTAAAAATACAACACTCCAGAACTACTTACTGGATGAATACAAATGAAACTTGGCACGATTTAAAGAAATAATACCAAAAAGTTTACAGGATACATTATTTTTACGAATAAAATGTGGGGGGAAGGGGTGAATTATGATATACAGGTTGCTCAGGAATATTTCCCAAAATTAATTAAAAATGTCTAAGGAACAGGTGTTCTAAAAAGAATATTTTCGGAGAAAAGAATATTTCTTTAGTAAAAAGATCTTAAATTGCGTCCCTTATATCGCTTCCTTATATTGTAACCTAGCCAAACTTATTCATTGATAAATATCATAAGCTTACTAGTGAAGTGAGGAGTGCCAGTTGCAATACCTCGTCGATATCGATAATCTTACCACTACAATTACGTATTTTAAAATGCAAGGTTAGATAAAATATCGGAACTGTTTGAATTACGTTGTATGAAAACATAAAAAGCTTTTAATTTTAGTTAAAAAAAATAATAGTTATACAGTTCGGCTCCAATAAGTGTACTTGTCAAAACCCTGAAGTAATGGGAAATACTTCGTAATACCTTGTATATAGGATAAGTACGGATCCTCTGTAATATGTCTCGGTGCATTATAAGTCAATAGGTACAGTCTTGATTATATTGTGTTACGCAGTCTTCTAAGGTCGTGCGGTGCATGCGTGCATATTAAGTACACTCGGTCAGATACAGCAGCGGATTTACCAGCAGGCAGATTTTAGGTGGCGGCTAAATAGGCCCAAAAAAGTTCTTCTTTAGTAGATTTAAATATTTTAGTAGATGTTACTGTACAGTACTAAAATATAACAAGTTACAATTTTATTGACAGCAATTAATATGATGAAGCGAACTATAGTATCGAACTTCCGAAATCTGTTGGAGGCAAAAATTTAACTACTGGCGGTAAAAGAGACCGACCATTTTGAACCCCGCATTTTACAGTTTATTAAAATACTGTTTAATAATCTTCATAGACCAGAACATACTTTATTTCTTGTAAAAAAAGTTGACAACCCTAGAGCGAGGGAACGACACATGACGTCATCTTTTTTCCAGTGTGCGGCCGGCTCCATCGAATCATAACGTAGTCACGTCAAAAAATTACAAAAAGTCCTTCATTTTATAATCACCAAATCACCAAAAAATAATAATTAGTTGTTAATATTGTTTGAAATGTGTGTTTTTCGTTGACATTGTGCATTTTATAATGTAGGTACTTGCCCATATCTTGATTATGCAACTGTCAATCAAAATGAAATTCAACCAGTCAATATTTAACTGATATGATTATTTAATAAACGACACTAATTTGAACATAGTAACGGTTCTTTCCGGATTCATCATATGTGGGGTCCAGATATGTATGAAAAATGGTCGGTCGGTTGTAAATCCGCCACTGGTCAGATAGGCTACGCACCTCTCAAGCAGGCACAGCCCATGATATAGCCCATCATAGAGAGTCGCGAAGCAGGCGGCGGCTGCGGCGCGGGCGGCCGAGGCTGCGGCGCGCCGCGCGCTCCACACCGCAGCTCCACTCAACCCTCCCGCGCCCGCACTACGCGCGCCGGCCCCGGCGCCGCGCCCGCCGCGTGCGCGCGCGTCCGCGGGGACTGCGCGTGGCTGCGGCACCGGTGCTTCTCCTCCATGGTGTTGGGAAAGCTCTCGAGTTTCGCGGTTCCGGGAAATTTACCGTAGACTGTCATAGAATATTGTGAAAAGTATTTACGTATGTACCTAACCTACAATTGCCGTAAAACGTTTGAGCGTAGAGTTTTATAAAACCAACTTAAAAACAAAATTTAATATAATGTGCACATAACATTTGAGCAAATAAGTTTAAAGGTTTACTTGTCGGTGCCCATGCACTAAATAAATTAATATTTAAAGCCTGTGTTGTTAAAAATTTAATAGATTTTTAATGAGGTCTGATGGGGAAAGACTGCATCGCTCGCGATAGCGTGCTGCGGGCTGTGGGATCGATATCGCTTGCTAAGTTCGCGCCTCGCAACCCATTACTAACATACGGTGCTGTTACATTTTTGTCACAGACCAACAATTCATTTCTAAGTCAAACAATACAAATTGACACAAGAAATAGTCTCTATGTACGCAAATAAAACAAAAAGCGAGGCAAAATAAGTAGACGAGAGAAAGAGAAACAAAAAATTAATTAAAATTAAAGGGCACTTGAAATTATGCAGATCTATCTGTACTTTGTATGTGTTTATGGAACACCTGCGACGCTGCGACACATTTCATGTATTACCCTCGAGTGCGTAATTGGTCATTATAGCCGCGAGAGGTGATCGGCGGCGGCTCGGGACAGGGCTGCAGGGGTCGGGAACGTGAGGGGTTATTGAGGATAACGCAGGTGCGTGAATGAAGGAGCAGCCGAGTGAGGTTAAGTCTGCGGGCTCGAGGCGCAGGCGGGCGCGGGCGCGGGCGGGCCAGCACTGAGGCGCGCGCCGGCCCGCCGCCCGCCCCCGTCGCGCCCCGCGCCCGCAGCGCCCCTCGATCTAGACTTTCTAGCGCACCCCCTATGTACTGGAAGCGGATTTAAAACCGTGACACAGGACGAAGAGCGATCCGCTCCCGGGAGACTTCTAACATGAAAGTATAGTACAGGTAGGTAATAGGATACTGCGTGGTCTGCCTTGCGACTTGACTTAGTACCCAATCACCCAATAACTTTAATGCCTTGAGATCTTACAAATTTTACGGTTTTACCAAGATCTTCGCTTTTAACTTTCACACAAATAAAATGAATTAGTTATAGCTGTATATAATTTGTAACTTTTAAATAACCGTTTTTTATTATAAGTATATTTCAACAATAGCTAAACAAATTCACTTATCGTGACGTTTATACACATTAAGCATAGGCATTACGGAGACGGCAAATAATACACAAGGAACGTTAAATTATTTCACGGTAATGCTTCTAATAATTATGACAATTGTTGCCTATTCAGACAGTACATTCGATCCATAAGACATGTAGACTTAAGTTTTACAATACCAGTATTCTTTGTCCAAAAAAAACGTCTTTGCCTGAGAAACGTCTCCACAAAGTTCCTCGCATTGTTAGAAGTTTTAGCGAAAAGGAGCGTCGACATAAATAAAAACGACAACAAAACATGTCAGTCTGCGCTTTAAAAGGTAATTAATTCTCTTATTGTGTGTCTGGTGGTGACGTCATGATCGGTGCACGGCAGCTTCGGCAGAGGGCGCGCCGAGGGTCAACGCTCGAATCGTCCTGCCAGGAAGCCGCTAATACTCGCCACGCGTTGCTTTCCTCCGTCCGTGAATACGCAACACGTTTCCGTCTTTTTACCCGAACGTCACTCAACCGAATAGGGGATAGGGTGAAAGCATTACAAGTGCAGCTGTGTAAAGCTTGCGCGTTTTAATACTGCGAGTGCGGTTTTTTTCGGATTGTCTGTATACACTGTGTCGGTAGCCGTAGCGTCTCTTTCAGTGGCTGAACTATAGAATTAAAGTGTTTTTCACATAGCATGGGTACGGTGACAGTTCGTTTCACTCTTGAAAGTTTGCTGCGATTCACTATAATAGTACGTATTATGAACGGTGACAGTTGACAGTCAACTGTCACCGGACCCATGCTATCTGAAAAACACTTTAATAGAAAAGATTGTAGATAGTTTTTACTTTTAATCTCGCTGACGTAAAGCGGATAGAATACTTAATATGGTGTGATGATAATTGTATTACCAATAAATGTAAACTGACGGTGAATGGGGAAATGATATTACCCATGTATCCCGAAATAAATATAAAGTAAAAAACACACACTTTATATTTAAACGATTGAGGGTATGGATTTTTAAAATCTATCTACCAAACCACCAAGATCGAAACTCCATGAGTTGCATGGATGTTAACCGAAAGTTTGTCAGCCCATGTTCCTACCATACGTAATGTTTCCTACCATTACTATGCTCCTATCACACATGATGTTTCCTACCACTACTATGCTTCTACCATACGTAATGCTTCTACCATATGTAATGTTTCCTACCATACGTAATGTTTGCTATCATGACTACGCCCCTACCATCACTATACTCCTACCATTACTATGCTCCTACCATACGTAAAGTTTCCTACCATACGTAATGTTTCCTACCATACGTAATGTTTCCTACCATTACTATGCTCCTGAATGGGCTAAAAAAAAATTTGGTTTTTATGAAATTGCAAAAGTCTGGCTCTTATAGACTCTCACTCTTTACACAATAATTAATTATCTATTTAATGTTTTAAAACTAGGAGTTTGTAACATTTTTTTAGGAATTCAATCCTGAGTTCGTAAAGCTAGGGGCGGATGTATGTTCTAAAATGTGTTTCCTTCGCAGAATAGGCAAACGATCAGAGTAATTTTCTTTTTTCCTAGAATTCATTACATGGTAATTAAGTAATCGGTTCGCAGTATGTGTTTTTTATATAATGAAGGTATGGCAATAGAGAACAGATAAATTATTAAATATCAATTATATTGACGTCTATCGATTTAATACAATAAATAAAATCGTAAAGTGGTCAAGCCCATACATAAAATATTTTTTTTACGGAGCTTTGTCGAAAAGATCGTTTTCTTTTAGTTAAAATTTTTATGGTCACATATTCCTATACTACAGCCTTTCTTGAAAAGTACTGTTTACCAACAAACAAATTAATAATGAGGGTATAAATCACTAGTCATATACTAATAATAATTATAATTAAATTGTTCTTAAATTAATGAAAATAAATTAGATTAATAAGCTTGAAACAATTATATATGGATAATGTATTTTATATAACATTTTATAAACAAACCATACATAATTTAAAATAAATTAGTTATGAAATGACATGCGTTTTCTACCTTAATTTCTAATACCTTTGTTGGTAAACAGTACTCACCAAGAAAGGCTGTAGTATTAATACCTAAGAACAGGCACATAACTCTGTTTAAAACTGTATTATAAATCTCACTTCGATCAGCTTGTTAACTACACTAAGAGATTTAAACAGATCTATTCTGCAATGCAACCGTTTCATGATCTACTATCGTAGAATCATTTAATTAATAATACAATTTTTTTTATTGCTGCCGCTCTTAATAACTTAAAATTAAAAAAAATAACATTTTACAAGGATATAAAATGCGTGTAATAGGCGTATAAGTGTTTTTTACATTTGATTGTCTATGGTACGGTACGGTTCACGAAGAGTAGGACGGTGAAGACAGAGCGTTATAACATTATTTGTGTCAAGTCAGACTTGCAGTTCAAGTTGCTGTGCACAGCGTACTTTGTTATCTGCATACGAATTTATTTTCCTCCATTTTGTACGTTTCATATTTCTAGGTCCTCGCAATAGTTCCGAGAATATGTTGCCAACTAAATATGCAATATGGAAATGGCATCGAGAAAACATCAGACTGTAGTGTAAGTTTCTAAGTTAACAAACGTAAAAGCAACAATACTTAGCCATGAAAGGGTAACAGAAAGACGGACTTTCACATATTAATAATATTTCTATGAAAAAAAAAATATATATCCTACCTTTTTTTTTAATATGACCAATATTCTGTTTCCCCTCCAACTAATCGGAAAAGAATGCGTTAAGACTGGACACGATAATAGTCCAGCGAATGGGGATCGTACCACGACCGAGGGATCGGTGATTAATTTGGCCAATTCACCGTAAATGCTACTGAGGCTCCCAGGGTGTCACGTAATTAATGGATGAAACGCAAATAGTAGTAGATACACCACCTAATAATCTACAACTAATTTGACTACTTTTGAAAAAAGCTCTAGGGTGACCAAGTTATATTATCTATGAATTACGGGACACCTTGTATATGGATTCACTTTAATCATAATGTGATTCAAAAATACACGTCTACCCAAACAAAAGCGTATTGTATTATCATTTGTGTTTATTTATTCCACTATCTATACTGCGCCAATGGGATGAGATAAAGGATATAACATCATCTACTTCCCAACTCGAGGCGATTTCCACTCCTGCAAGACATTTGTAGCTCTACCAAGCCACTCTTATATACGATTAACGTTTCATTGTGTAACAATCAGTATCACTATTTTGATGATCGCGACCAGGAACGATGGCTTAACATAGATAGGTACTCTGCGTCATGCGTGACATTTTGGCTGGGTTTGGGGCTGGGTTGCTATGGCTTGGAAAACGTTCAGTGGCCCAGTCATCAGGCGACGAGACAGATCCCTCGGATCTTCATAACCTTTTTGCCTTCCCATGGCGAGAAAGTATCCATGAAGATTTCCCGTAACAAAAAGTATTCACGGACACAAAGGTATAACACCGTTAATTTCTCAACTCCGAGTGCACTATTTAAGTTTAAAAACTTAGCGCTGTATTATAAGTACGATTATTAATTCCAGTCAGTAAAATGACAAGTGCAACTGTCACTGAAATGTCATTTTACTGACTGGAATTAATTAACTTAGGTAAGATTAATCGTATGTACGATTATTAAATCCAGTCCGTAAAATGACATTTCAGTGACAGTTGCACTTGTCATTTTACTGACTGAAATTAATAATCGCACTATAGGTATATTATATCACTTACCTATAACGTTGTTGTTCTGGTGGTGGTGGTGATGCGCTGCAGCGGCGGCGGCCACAGCAGCAGCCAGTGCAGCTTGCTGCTGCTGCGCTATCTGCTGCTGCGCTAGCTGCGACGCTAACTGCGATGCTAGCTGCGCGTGAAGCGCCGCGTGCATGCCCATACGGTCCAGTCCGGGACCGTCGCGTTCGCTCCGTGTCTCCTCCCCATACGTCGGGGACACCTCCTCATCTAAACAACAATGGCTCGATTAAGGCTGAATTGCATAACAATGCGTGACACTTAGGAGATGAGTATAGGATAGTATTTCAATATACAATACAGTACACTACAGTAAACTGTCTAGTCAATTTAGTTTAGTATAGGATTTTTTGTTTTACTAAACTACTTAATATCATTATTTCTAATGTATTATAATACCGGCACTCAGATGAAAAGAAGAGTAACATCATAACAATACGTAGAAGTGTTTTGTCAATTTGGTTTAATAAAGGATTTTGTGTTTAACTGAATTAATAACATTATTTATCTATTTATATTAAAATATACTTGTATTGATAACGACTTATCGGGATGTGTCACAATACATTTGAAATCTAACACCGATAAAAATACGCGTATTTCGATCGGCGTGTACATATATACCAGAAAGATAATTATGTATGAGTATATAGAAAATTAAGGTGGGCGTTTATATAAAAAAGTGAAACAATCAAGTGAACAAAGACCTACATTAAAGACAAGAATTTTACAACTTCTGCAGGTACTTGTAGTTAGGACTCACACCAATTACCAATGGACTTGTATCGCACTCAAGTTCACCAAGAATATTGTCTGTCGTTTTTTGAAGGGGATGAGGTAAACTCACACATCGAACATATTTAACACCAATAAATATATCCTGAGTCTTTACATTACACACAAATATAAATTGAAATATTTTTTTTTTAATTGTATAGAAAATAAGAGTATGTTAATAGTAAAGCAATTTTGTAACAGTAACAGGGTATCTGCGATCATTACTTTCGGAGCTACAGGGATTTAAAGGGTCAGATTTGCGGCGCTGCCACAGATCTCTGAAAAACGCCCCATACGGCCATTTTGACGGCCTCCTTGGCGCAGTGATATGCGCGGTGGATTTACAAGACGGAGGTCCTGGGTTCGATCCCCGGCTGGGCAGATTGAGATTTTCTTAATTTGTCCAGGTCTGGCTGGTGGGAGGCTTCGGCCGTGGCTAGTTACCACCCTACCGGCAAAGACGTACCGCCAAGCGATTTAGCGTTCCGGTACGATGCCGTGTAGAAACCGAAAGGGGTGTGGATTTTCATCCTTCTCCTAACAAGTTAGCCCGCTTCCATCTTAGACTGCATCATCACTTACCATCAGGTGAGATTGTAGTCAAGGGCAAACTTGTAAAGAATAAAAAAAAAAAAAAATACAAAATGGTACGAATGAATGACGTCGTAGGCACTTAACGATCGTTAGATTTGTATGGGTGTTTAAACAAAATTACTAGTATCTTTGTTATTTCTGCGTTTATGTTTATAGTTCATATAATAAAAAATGTCACATTTAATGCAGGGAAGCTAAAACTGTATGAATTTTCATCTAATTACGATAAAAGATTTTTTAAAGACTGAAATTTTACAATCTTATTTATTTTGCAAATATCCAGTCAATCTTTGCTTTTTATGTATAAATTAGTTAACATTGATCTTATTTACCCTAATTTATTATAAAAATTAGTATATTCAAACCTAGTCATCATATAAATTCTATAGACGCAGTTTGTATAATCACGTTAGATCGTGATCATATATTTTTGACAGAGGGGTAACGTCTAGCGAGGCAGGTCCATAGCAATTGGAGTTAGTAAAAAGATGTACAATAGATATTTTAGAAAAAGAAATACAAGTAAATATCCAATATAAAGGCATTAAATAATAGAAAGACAACCAATGCGTGCAACGAACTTCAAAAACTTACTTTAATTTAACTAAGTAACTTTTTCTATTATGTCCCAAATTAATGTACTTAATTAAAAAATATAATTTAAAAAATAAAATTACTTAATATTATAAACATAACCATTAATCATTTCATTGTACCTATCGGAGACGATAAACAATCTATGTGACGTTGTCTTATAGAGTTCAATTTATAAACCAGTTATATTAGCTGTCCCAATTTTACCATAGCGCCATCGTTGCATAATAAAATAAATGTATCCGTCGAGAAGACCATTGAAACTTGAGACGCCCGCAGCATCACAGAACATCTACATAATGTAGAGTAGGAACTCCACAGCAATTTCAATTAACTGTAATATAATATAATCTATACTAATATTGAATGAACAACTGCAGGGTCAGGTCTCCCTCCTTATAGACAGTGGGGTGCACTTCACAGATGCAACAATGCATTGTTTATCCTGAACACTCATTACGAAAGTGCATTTCCATTTTATACACATAGTGCATACCCTAGTTAAAGACCTCGTGCACACTACACTACATACCATCGTCGCATCACTATCAAATTGTAATATACCAAATTTTAATTGACCTAGTTGTTTTTTAGCCTAGAACGCATTAGGAACCCGGTAATGTTATTAGTTATTACTATGTAATTATCAGTATATTTTAACGGCCCATTATAGGGCCAGGTCTTCCTTCTTAATATGAAACGGCATATAGAGCTTAAACCCACCACGCTCCAATGCGGGTTGGCGGACTTATGATGATAATGTCAAATTCATTAACGAAACTATCAGATGTCAATGATAATAATGTCTGGGACCGACGGCTTAATGCGCTCTACAAGGCACAAACCATCAACTTCCTAATGTCAACCACTGACGATCAAGTAACCTCACATCCACAAGGCTGCCAAGCCGTTACCGCTGCAGGCGTGTGAGATTACTTGATAGAGTTATTATTATATAGTAGTAGTACTTTGCAAAAGGGAATGCCCATTCCCGGCCCTGGCCTACCCTAACCATCCGACAATTTACTTATATCTAAAAAAATCTTGATAATATACTTTCATAATAATATCTTTAGTTTATCAAAAAAAGTTTACGTGGCTACAACGTTTTATGACATTTATAATTAATTTTTTTTTGTCTTCAACGGGAACAAGCAAACATACTTTTACTAAGCCAATTATTTAACCAGATCCTTATATATGATATAAATAAATAATTGCCACACCATAGATATTATTTACGGGGTCATACCTGGGTTCCCAGGGCCGACGTGTATTGGCTAGTGGGCATTTACCTTTACGATGATGCAAAAAAACTAATGTCGTAACGAAAATGTAATATGAAAATGACACTTGAAATGAAATGAATGAAAATGATACTTTTATAAATATAAAACTAATGTATCTACTGTTGTACTTGAATAAACGATTTTGTATTAAATGTACATCACGAACATCCGCAAGTAACGCCCACTTCTATTCAAAAATACATTCATTATCTATTCGTATTATGTACTTTCCTTTAGCTCACATAGTGAATCAAAGCATAGGTATTTATAGCCAGGTGTCCTACAGCCTACAATGAAGACAACAGATCAAAAGGAACAATGATGGGAATATATAACATGGCATTCGAGCTGATGATATGCGTGATTTTGTACGTGTCATTGTCATAGTGTTGGTAATATGGCGAACTGAGATGAAAGCTTTGAGTATTAGAATGAAACTCAAATCTGGAGATTATTTAGAGGTAGAGGATTATATTTAGAGTTTGTTTGGAAATCTAAGAAACTAGTGGTTCGGAAAAAAGGAATTTCAATGGCTAGCCCATTAATGTGCTCTCCAATTCAAAGCTACACTTCTTGAAAAAAAAAAAACAATAATATACACTATGTGATGTAAGTATACTAGGATCGGCCCAGGATTCGAACCAGGACCTCATGATATATTTAGTAACATAGTAACTCTTTTTATGATTTACCTATTAATTCAAATCAGTAGTGTCTGAGATTAGCGCGTTCAACCAAACAAACGAACTCTTAAGCTTTATAATATTAGAGTAAATTAATATTGCCTACAATAGGACTAGTTTTAGCTTACCGCTTAACCTGCGTGAAATTCGGGTCACACTTGAAAGCAATATCCAAGTATAGTCACACTTCGCTTAAATATCGCTTTCAAGTGCATATAATATGCTTTCGAATTAACGCGAAAGCATTGTCTGAATCTGTCCAGTGGTGATTATATATGATGATACGCATAAAGCAAATAAAGTCAGTATTATTTTACCATTTTATAATTATAATTATTATTAATATATTTGAAAACCTCCGTTTTATATCAGAAATCTTTGTATCCAATAGAAAAATTATAAATTGTGTTGCAATATGTGGATCAAAGAAAATTTTTCAATTGTCCTCATGACACATCAGTATTAGGGGCACAAATAAGACGCAATGAGGACAAACGAATAGTTTTTGATAATTTACCTACTTTCTAAGTAGGACCTTTCATTTGCCATAAGTCTTGAAAATTTCACCGATTGTCACGTAACTTTCAGTTTTGTAATGTACACAAAATGGTCTTTGATTTGATAAACAACTCAGGTATATATATATTTCACCAACTTCAAAAAGGAGGAGGTTCTCAAGTTGACCGGTATGTTTATTGAAAATATATCATGACTGTTCATTTCAACTTTCACCTCCATATTTTGTAAGTCGATTCTGATGAAACGAACAATCGATTCTAAGGAACATTGCTGAAAAACCAGCTTTTACCTAAAAAATACCGCACCCAAATCGGTTGATCCGGTAAAGTACCTAATGCGGTGGCTTTTTTGCTGGGGGGTTGAAATGATGCGAACTACTGTCTTACTGTATACGGTAAAAAGTGAAATATGTTACTTACTGTCTTCGGGTACAGGGGTTACTGGACTTTCGGGCAGAAGGATTCCTTTTTGAACTAACTCATCTCTATTCGCTCGGACGGATATCTTCCTTTCTAATTCTGAAAATTAAAATTATTGTGAACGATCTTTCTGACGCATTTGAAACGCCGAAATGTCACGACTGCAGTCGTCGATAGCAGTTGCCTCTGCCGTTGGCAAAGTGCTGCTCGTGTAAATGTACCCTAAGGTTTCGACGGAGGAATGATTATTTTTCAATTCGGCTCCAGATATGGCCAAAGTCTAGACTTGTTGAGATTGCTAAGAAACGAGTACAGCAAGAAACACATTCAAAAAGTTAATTAGGTATCATCATCATCATCATCATCATCATTAACAACCCATATTCGTCTCACTGTTGAGCACGAGTCTCTCCTTAGAATGAGTGGGGTTAGGCCTTAGTCTACCACGCTGGCCCAATGCGAGTTGGCAGACTTCACACTCTCAGAAAATTCTCGGTTGTGCAGCTGTGAAGATAAGATATATGAAACTCTAATAAGTTAATAAAGTAAGTATGAATCCCCTAAAATTTTACATTTATTAAAAAAAGGAGACATAAAATAACCGTTGAGATGGTTTTGGTTTATTTACTTTCTGGTATAGAAATATTTGTTAGGTAAGGAAGGGCTGCTTACACCACTAGGCACGAAAAATCATTTAAAAGGTTGCCCCAAGTAAATAAAATTATATATTTACGTTACTATACTCGTGCTATAAAACATATATAGATAAATGTCAGTAATAAAATTATTTTTATGAGTTGATTAGAGAGATTCCTTATCAAGTATAAATATCTAGAGAAAAAGGTTCGAAACAGAACGTTATGGTGTTTTACGTAGGCAACGGACAGCAGATACGACTTACTTCTAGATGCTTCTTCAAATTTCTCCGACTTCTTTTTCCGTTTCCATTTCCAAGGTTTGAATAGTCTACCAAACGCTGAGAATTTGGACTTTGGTCGTTCCGCGGGTGGCGTCCGCGCACCTGAGCCGAGGCTGTTCGTTCGCACGGCTGAACCATTTTGTTTTTTGGCTGTAAACAAAATTATTTCATGAATAAACAATATTCGACAAAAACATCTACTTTGTACATCAAGATTCATCAGCGCATTAGGTTGATTGCATAAGTAACCGGCGTTTTTTCTACAAAATGTATCCCATTTGATTGATAGACTGTCGAAACCACGATTTTAGAAGACACGATTCACGATATCGGTCACCAGCAAGTCATACAAATTAATCTTATTGCAAATTTTGAAATCCGATAGGCGACCTCTTGCTGGCTTATTCTACAAGCTGGTATCACCTGATTTAAAACGGTCAAACACTCCCTAGACTGACTTTTACTGATTACTTCCTATTCTAAAAAAATCATTGAGATCGCGAAATTACTGTGCTGTTTTCCATCCTATCTCGAAGTGGTAGAGCAAATATGGCAAATATGAATATGGTTTTCGACACGCATTTTGTTCTAACAATAGAGAAGATTATTTTTATACATAAATAATAAACAAATTTTCACTGATGAAAAAGGTATTGAAAAACGCCGGATTATTATGCATCAACCTATTACTTAGTTATTCTATTTTTTTTTCAGAAAGACAGTTAGCTTTGGGTATAAAACTTTTGTGACAGAACTGTTTGTGTAAGAAACTAATGGAACACACGCATAACAGAAACGTATTGTTAAATTAATTTAGAGTGATACAGGGGATGGCGTGTGACAATGAAATACGTTTATCAAAAAAAAAAGAAAATCGTTTTTAACAACACAGACAACCGCACACAGATATGTCACAATGTATATAATATATAATTTCAAAACATGTTTCTACTTTGCTGACGCTCTTTCAGTTTCACACCTAAACGCGCCTGTCTCTCAGTACTTCTTACTATTTCAAGCAAAGCCAAAAATAATATCCTACTATCTGTAGTTATTGTCTTTCCCGGGCTGTATTTTGTTTGTTATGAAGCCACACAACAAACGAACAATCAGATTATTGCAAAAATCGTGATACCACGTGATCTTTCACTAATCCGATCATGTATTTATAGGTTCAGAGGTTATTAGTGTTTGTTCATTGTCTTTAGCATGAGATTCCATGAACATTCGGTAATACTATTATGTACTACGAGTACTAGCGGACGCTCACGACTCCATTATCGTGACATTGTTTTTCGCAAATCCCGCAGGAGTCATTGATTTTTTTCGGGATAAAGCCTATGTGTTATCTATTTCTACCACGGATTAATTGCTAAAAGCGTCAGCTTTTAAGGTTTTCTGTTCTGTGATTTCTACCATACTAATTACATATTACGATAAATGAGGAACCCACATAGTCAATATTTGCATTGTCAGCAACCACTTGACCGTGAACACCTCAAAAGATTAGTGCGTGTAACGTTTTGAGCAATAAAATTGGTCAACATGTGTGTCTATCCCCTCTCTTGTACTGCTAAGATTTTTTTTATTCAAAGGCAAGTCTTTGCCTGCGATCTCACTGAATGTTAAGTGACAATGCAGTCTGCAGGCGTCCACAGATCCGCATCGTACGTATCGGACGCATCGCATCAAACGAATTTTAATATTCTTTGTATTGAAAGTCATACAAGTGCGTCCACTAATCCGCATAGTATACGGACCGAATCGAACCGATTGAAATGTTATCCATTTTCTTCTACAATTTATAATGTGGATGTAAAACTAATTCTTCAGTTTAGTGAAAACGTAACGACAACTATGCAGAGTAACTTACAATTTATAATATAAGAGAGAAGCCAATATACGATTATACAGCCTTTATCTCTAAATGAAATTAGTGTTAGTTTATGAAAATAGTTTATCGGACGATAATCTAAAACCATAAACTTTTATTTTAATTTCAGTCTGTTAACCATGGAACTTTTAAGCCTTGATTAAGAAGTTTAAAGAAAAGAAAAAAGATCTATAATTTTCAAGATAAGCCTATTAGACACGACAAAAAACACTATTGTTCAAAGTTATTCGGTTGCATTGACCAACTTGCAGTAACAATCTCAAGACCTATCACGATTTCGTAACAGCTTAGACCTTCAAAGCGACACTGAAATACCTGACCGAGTACGAGATCTGATAAATGTACGTACCTACGCCACTATAAGTTTACATGCGTCAAGTTTGTACGTACAACGGACAATGTATTCATACACACATCGACAGTCAGTGGCCCCATTATGTCAAATCTATTGTTAAGAATGTCTGCATCCATTACAATGCCTAGTTACGAGAGGAAATCGTTCAGTAGATGTAATTTTTCATTCATAGTAATAAAACTGAAGGCAGTGCCAATCCAGTGTCATGTTTTAATTAAAGCCGTTTTTGAAAGAACCACAGAAATTGTGTAATTTAAACGGCTTGAATTAAAACATCACTGGCTTGGCACCGCCTTCAAACTGATCAGAAGGTAGCACATAGGTAAGATGTTATTTTTTGCTTTTTAGTTTAGGTTAATTTTTGAGTTGGAAGTCGGTTGAATTTTTTTTATTAAAATTTTTTTATTAAAATTTTTAACTCTTATAGTAGGTAGTCCATTAATATTTTGAACAATAACCACTGTCTCAAATTGACTGGAGCAAAACAGGACCTAGTGACGACACCGCCTTTAAACCGATCAGTACATTGGACACAGGTACGATTGTATTTTTTACTTCTTAGTGTATTTTATGGACCAAGCACTAATTTTATTATTCGATCGTGGACAATTCACGCCAAAGAAAGACAAATTGATAAGTATTGATGCGTTCGAGATGTGGTGCTGGAGGCGAATGTTATATCAAAACTTTTCACAGCTTTAAATAAGATCACGTCTCTGAACCATTTGTCCTCAACTACAGCGCATCCCTATTGGATTATACACGCCAAGGAAACGATAATCGAAATCACACGCCACGGAGTAGATCCCCAACCCGATATTCAAATGTACTAAGAGACAGGTGCCCGCACCTTCTACAGCGCCATCCAAATAGTCAGGGGCCGTACACGATGGAGCAGCATTGTAGTGCGAGTACAACAAAATATTATTCGCCACAACAAAAGATTATTCGCCAAAGGAGTGATGAGACTGGACATGTACTTTATGAAGTCCGTTAAATGTTTTTCTAGATTTTTTGCTCCTTTCTTTAACTTTATTATTAAAGTTAGGTATTACAAATTAACGTTGAATTTTCCGTCTTGCAATAATAATTTTAAATGATTTTAAAATAAACCCAACTTTTACCCAATTACTTCCTCAAGCTGATAACTGGTAGAATGGTTAAGAGGCAAACTGTACGACAAATATTTAATATCCATAAATACTTTTCTTATCGTTCTGTTCTAATTATTATCAGCCCGTTCTAGCGCGTAAAAGCAGCTGCCAAGATAAGAGAGAGACAAGTAAACATGTATGATGAACAGTGAAGATCTAGAATTTAGTTCAATAATAAAATTTAACATCATATTGTTTATACATACTTGATTGTGTTGATTCATTGTAAACTAACTGATATTCTACAGTTTCAACCGAATACGGGGATACAATATAGCTCATGACACTCACAAATGACCTGATTTTCAATTAGTAAAATAATTTTAAAAATTGGTTCAGGGAATCCAGAGATTACCTGATACCTCCAAAGTTTACCTCTATAATATTAGTATAGATTAGTGTTAACAATTTATGTATTTTATCATACTCGATAAAGACTTTAAAAATCTTGTCACAAAATTGTTTAATGTGTATTCTGTTTTCAGAAGGTAGCCAACAATTGACTATGATTAATTCGACGTGTTATAGAATTACGCAACACAACTAATTCCGATAGGTTTTTCATTTGAAAGGGTTAAGCTGATAATAAATTTTAATGGCGATTTAGGTGGATTCACGTATGAAACTCCATCTAGTGAAGAAAAATTTGACCCTTACATAATTAGTCTAACTCTCGTGCAAGTTAGCAAAAATGTTTTTCATAAATAATAGACGATGCTACTTACCAGGCGATAGAAATCATAATGAAGGAAGTCAAACATACTTACAAATAGGTATGTACCTCAATAAATATTTATAACATAAATATTATTGAGTACGACTTACGAGATTCGCATAAAAGGAAGATGAATTGTGGGTTTGAATATTCACAAGAGGATTGAATGGAAGCAAACGCTTTTATTCAGCAATATTCTTACAATAAGTGCCAAAAACGTTTTGAATATGAATGACTAGAGTAATTCGCGTAAACACTGGCTTTGGAGGTTTTACGCTCGCAAAATACAAGATACTGTAGAAACTGTAGTAGAAATAAATGCAGCCCATTGTGATAGTTATGCTATGTCGCCACTGACTGATCTACAAAATAATCGAGGCATAACTTTCAATATGCAAATGGCCTAATTATTTTTACTGATGCTACAAAATTGTTGAATATATGTATTTATATTCAACAATTTTGCAATTTGATTCTAGGTAAAAAAAATAATTTAAACGAGTAAAAAAATTAATTTTATATTTTTTTAAAAGAATATTTGTCATGCCTTTAACATTATGACCAACGTTCCTTTTCGCTAATAGAGTAAAGGACGGTTTTCTAACCCTTAATGTTGAGCCCGACCCCTTAATATTTCTTGAGGATTCAGTAATATTGGTTGAGAATTCAGTAAAATAGATATACCACTAACCACATAACTTCAGTCCCGTCGTGACCACGATCCATGCAACTGGGTCGAAATATCGACAATAAAAATCTCGTCGTTTTATCGTGGTATGTACCCGTTTAAATAACATTCATAGATATACCACCTTCATAAGATTAGCTTTTCAACATTTAGCTATAGTTTCTCAGACAGTCAGGCTCATTCATTTAATTTTTCTCTAACCTAGGTTCTCCCAGCTCTCCTTTCTCAATTATTTCTTTTTAGGTTCTCAATTTAAGACATTTTAAAGATTTCCTGATAGATTTCCATGCGTCATGATCATGATGCTATCATAATGGCAGCATCCTTTTGTAGTTTTTTTTTAAATAATCATGAACTTACTTGATATTAATAGCTTTAACTTAAATTTATTCATAGTAACTGAAACTTTTTATACATCTGCTTTATTTTCGCTTTTGCTTTATTTTCGCCTGTGAATTATTCGAATTGTGTTTTTGCTTTTTAACTATTGTTGATAATACAAAGCATTTCTGTTAGTGTCCATTGTGCAGTGGCATATTGTTCGTTAATTCTATGGTGCACCGGTTAAGGGGCAGAAGACAGAAGACTTACGAGTACTTCGACTATTTTTGTTGTTTAATTGAATAAGTTGCTCTTAAAGGTAGGTACACAAACGATGAGTCGTTGGATATCGTCGACTGCATCACATTAACATAAATTATTCCCATAATAACTTACGTTACAAACAAGATTTCTCTGTTAGTAAGTACTTAATTAGGTACTACTTCTCTGAATAGTTAAAATTCCCTAATGTAGACCGAAATAACTTAACTTTTGGAGTTAAGAATGTTATACATGCTATGCGATAAACCATATTGTCTAAAGAAGTTGTAGTTAATCAAATTTTAGAATAAACGAAACTCACCGGCAACAGCAACAGCTGCCACTTCTTTCGCCCCTACATGAAGAAAGTCTGTTAGAGATAATGAGCTAGCAATCAGCTGCCTGCGTTCTTGAAAATCAAGATGGTCGAGGCTGTTGGTCCTGGTACCGCGCACCGCTTGAGCGGGCGCGCTCAGCGACATGTCAACTACACTCGGCCATGTCGCACGCGCGGCATCTTCGCTATTCACAACAAACACACACCACTGGTAAACACAACACAAAGACACACACGGAACAGTGTAGGACGGCAATGATGACTATAATATCGCGATCATAGTACCTGCGTCGCGAGGAACGCGCGGCGGCGGACTGGCGCGCGGGCCGAGACGGGCGGCGGGCAGGGTGGGGGCCCGCCTGTCGCCCCTGCATGCTGCATGCACTCTACGCGCTTCGCTCGCTCGCTGATCCGTGGCACGCCTGCCATCAGCCATGATGATGCCGTACTTTGGCGACCGGAGATCCCCGACGGTATGTATCATCGTCACGAACTACGGATACTACGCATAATTATGACGAGCCTATTTGAAGTTACGGTCGAAGATATGAAGTAGCCGGCCCATCACTGTAAGGTTACAAAGGCAAGTAGGAGTTTGAACAAAGTGACCTAAATTCTATCTGTATAATTATATACCCAGGAGAATGTATGCACCTTCCAGAGGAAAATGTGTGGTTTTCCTTATGATATTTTACTTAAAATAAATGAGAACTTTGTTAAACAACACAAAATCTTTTCCGAAGTAATAAAAAGCGCAGAATAGAGAAAATCTGGGAGAAAATAATACTCATATTAATAATTCAATATCGCATATAGGTAAGTATAGATAAATAGATAATATCGAAGAAGAATTCCACAAGCACCGCCATTTTAAATTGTCGCATAAACTGCGTTGTAAAGTAATGGATAAAACCAACAATGGATTAAAATGCGACGCAGTAGCGACTCTTTGATCATTGATATTCAGTCCACATTGTCTGTCGCTACCCCGCTATACGAGTGTTTGCAGGTAGCGAGAATATAGGAGCGTGTAAGTGCGGCGAACGATCATCGGCACCGGCTTACACCCCGCGGACCACCCGCCCGCACCCCCGCTGCAAACCGAGCAGGTGTATCATATTGTTGCATTCCTCAACAATGTCGGACATAACAAAGAAAACAGTAATCCCCAAAACTGATTCTTTCTTCACTATTTTCGAGTGACACTTTTTTTAAAAGATATCTTCTTTTATATATGACTAATACTCTCATTCCCCTTCAACTAGTCGGGAAAGACTGTGTTAGGTGTGTACGACAATAATAGTCCACGGATGGAACCACAACCTCCCGTTAATGAGCGATGAGTCCCTTTACCGTGGAGCTATTTGAACAACATCAGCAGTTCCAACCAAATCTACCGTTTACCAATCCTAATATGCCTTCTATTTAATTATCTTGTTTCAAAATAATGTATTCCATTCGTTAAAGCTTAATAAAGTCGAGTTAAGAATTAAGCTTGCATTAAGATCCATTTCATATCGCTGAATAGTCCTCGTCTCTCTCTAGGTCAACTTTTACATACTCGCTTAATACGGCTGTCCAGGATTTGATGAGAGGCGCATATCAATCTCTCTGTTATAAGAAAAAGAATCTATGCAGGTATTACTTCGCACAAGTTTTACGCCACCCAGACCTAAAAAAACCCTCGACATACCTCTACGTTTCATTCCAAAATCGATGCATTCTCGGGAAGCGTTCTTACAGATCTAGATAGTGTTACCGCCCGGATTTGCATGGAGAATGTCGAAAAAAATTATCAGACCATATTATATTACAACCTCTTCCTTTTTGGAAATCGGTTTTGAAACGCGAATATGAATTATGAAGCGCGAAAAATATTCCTTACTATTACGGATTACAAAGTTGGAACAGTGTGGATCAATCAAATCACATATTATATTGCTAAATTACAGTATTTTAGTACAAAAAGTGTGTTAAACGGCGGACAGATCAACGTGTCCGTTGATCCGTTGACGGCGAAACTATAAAGGTTCCTTGTTGTATACGAAACTACTCAATAACTTAGATAAAATCATTACTCCTCAACTCAACAACGGGTATTTTCTCGACATTTTTAAATGCCGTATTAAAACTTGAACATGAGATAGCTTTTTGGCATTTTTTAAAGCTGAAAGTTTGTTAATCTATTTAGATCTGGCGACTGAGGACTTAATTTCTCATATTGAATTAATTTATTCTTAGATAAAAAAGATATATAAGTTTCATATTGATTTAATGTATTTTTAGATACAGTGCTCAAAGAGGAGAATGTAGTTAAATAGAATGTAGAAAACAATACGATAATACCCCTTCTATTATTATGTAAAATTAAGCTGTTTTTATGGACATGACAATAAATATACTACAAACATGACTTAGAGGTTATATTACGTGACTCATGCAGAAATTTTTAATGCCATATCATAACCCAAACTGAAAGCTATCACTGTAATGCAATGACCTTCTACAGAATCGAACTGCCACTGAAATTTACTGCGCACCGTGTATGTATAATAAATACAGGCGGATAGAGTGCTAACGCTGCAGTGAGGTAATGTAAAATGGGATTTTCGAGTAAATATGAGGGTATGGTAACTGCAGTAGTTATGTATGTAAAATTTTATACAGTGACTACGATCAATCAGTGATTTTAATCTTGGATGGGTGCTGCCGACAGCGTGGAAATCATTTCATTCGATGTCGCAAATAACAAACTTGGAGCAAGATAGTGTTAGTTTAGTAGTTATTTACAAAAAGACGGTTTCAAATGTTTCAAACGACTGCGACTATTTCCGAATATAACAGTATTATTCATTCCTGTGGATTGCTTAAAATCAGCACTAATAGTTGAAAATAGATTACGGAAGTCAAAGTGATAAGTATAGATTTGAGACTTGAAGTAGATACTACTGATTACCAGAATGTAATCAATATTAATTATATAAATAATCAAGTGTTAAGCAATAATTTTATCTATGAACATACGCTAACGCGTATATATACGTAATACTTATTTCTGGTTCTCAACGAGCGAGGATACCCATAGTTAACAAACAAATCGAAAGTGAGAAATAGAAACAGTGAATAGAATTAACGAGGTGAAAGAAAAAACTACAGATAAAATAGAAGGGACGGGAGTAGTGTTGATAAACTTCAGATGCCATTAAAGAAGTCAGTAACAAGCTAACCTTAATCGCAAGCAAAATACCTTAAATAGGAGCTTAAAAATATACACCATGGGAAGCGGGCTTCCCTTATTTGCCATCTCAAGATTCAATAATAATATTATATTCAAGGAGGCGGTGACCATCTTAGCCAATAAGGATTTAGACGAATGAATCAGACAGATTTTATTAAAGTATGTATCTATATATCTATACTTTTAATAAAACTGTAACAGGTCAAATTTTGTGATATTGAAGATATTTTAAAAACTTTAGTTGGATGGCATTATATGCATACTCGATACTGAAGCCAAAAATATTTTTTCTTACTATTTGTCTGTCTATCTGTCCGTATTTATGTTAACCGGACATCACGCTGAAAAAACTGAATGAATTAGAATGAAACTTTGACGATTTGAGATGATACGAAGATGGTTATACGATACTTTTTGTCGCGAAAATTGAATTAGAAGGGGTGAAATAGGGTCGAAAGTTTGTATGGAAAGCCATTCATTTTTCAAGTTACATTTGTGAAAAATGGTATTTGTACTCCCAGAAAAATACCAAAAATAATGTTGAGATTTTTCAAAATTCTACCCCTAAAGGGTTAAAAAAGGGGTTGAAGTTTTTTAACATAAATCATGTTATAAGTGATAATTTTGTAAAATGATCAGTGGACTATTTATTATATATAAAACATGCGAAAAAATAAATAGAAGGGGGTAAAATAGGGATTCAAAGTTTACATTGATTTCCACGCGGACGACATTGCAGGCGTCCGCTAGTTATATTATAATATAGTTATTAGCTACACAAACAAAACAATTGAAAATTCCTCTCAACTTACGTGTTGTTGTATTGTTATCTAGCTCCCCACTATCACTCCTAGTATCATCGTCTATAGGTCTATGTCTAGTTTTGGATACGTTAGCCCTGAGCACTGAATCATCCATCATGTACCACTGCGTGCACCACTCAACCGGGACCGTGAAACTTCATCTAATTAACATTTTTACAACAGTGCTGTCCAAATAAAACGAAACGCGTTTCACGACTAAGACATTGGCACAGAGACGGTATAGATTAGATAACGATTGATAAAATGTGACGATATTATATCTATTAACTTCAGGTATACAACAATTTCTCGTCGGCAAATTCTAACATTTACTAGATGGGGAGGATTATTGTCTGAAATAAGTTCGCGTCACTTTGAGACTATGTCCAACTTCTAGCACTGAAAAATCTCTACTACTTAGTAACTTAAAGTAGTCTACCTTACTATTTAGTAACTATTGTCGTGTAGTGAATGAATTTCTTAGACTTAAAGAGAAAATTAATTAATGTATCTTGTAAGTAACAATGTACCTATATTGAATACTAATAAATATAGATACTATATACCTATCGCATTTTCGGATTGCATTTTTTGTTAAAACCGTTTTTTAGTTTAGCCTACGCAGATGAGAAATGGTTGATGAGCCACCGCATTTGAAATGTTTTAATGACAATATACTCGTTTTACATTAAAGTTCAAGGTTATGACTCTTTTAGTACATGTACTACTCTATTTTGATAACATTTGATAGAGATACTACGAGCAGGGAGATCGATTAAAATCGTACCCACTACCCATACGATTTTTAAAAACTTAAAATAGACTTTCCTTTAAAACATCTTTATGTCCAACAGTTAATCCAAATCACATTAAACAATATTTCATAATGTACTGACAGTATTATATCATTATTACAATCACATCATAGCATTTCTGGCTTTTGACGTTAAAATGTTCTTTATTAATAATATAGAGTATCTATCCAGCTTTCGCAGACCACAAGATAAATCAATTACATGCATAAGAGGATCAAAGTAGATAGATATAAAGGCTGTCAACGTGTAGGTACACGGTTTGATTAAGCGTGTAACCTTTATATTATTAATAGACACATTGTGTCCTAGAAATTAAACCAAGCGTGTTTTCAAGCTCAAACCTATTTAAGCATATAATATGCGGCAAAGCCTTAACCGTTAAATAAAATATTAACCTTAACCCATTAGAAATAATATAATTTACGTATTTTATGCCAATAATTTGCTATACATTATTTATTGGCGAATAAATAATGTAAACAAGAGTGAACGACAATATCGATTTATTTTATTTAACAAAGAAATATCACCAATATAATATATGGAAACGTCTAGTCTATACAGTGAATGATGAAGCAAGAATGTGGCCATTGATAAGTAGTAGTGAATCATAAAAAAATAATAATTAGGGCTAGAAGAAGTTCAAGGCTCTTACTCGTAGTGTAATGCACGGGCCGCTCACCTCTGGTGTATATAGGGAAGTCGCCATCAGATCGGCTGTGAGTGAGCATGGGTCCGTAGCACCGCCACGGCGGTGGCTTGTCACGCGCCAACCGCGACCCCTCCACGGTTTTTTTCACCTCCAAGCCATTAATACATAATCGCGGCCCACGGCCCTACATTTACAACAGCACTCTTGGTGTGGCGTTCACCTCGCGAAACTCGCAATAACTCTCAGACGGTGGCGCCACGGAGTCGAAGGGATAAATGGAGGCTGCGCCGCGCATCTTACGTGCGCATCCTCACCCTACCCCGTGCTAGCCAGTAGCCAGTCGCTCGGACCGAGATAATTACTACTACATAAAGCAAGCTTTCATTTTTATACATTACGTATTATAGATTACATTACTTTCCTGGTAGATTTTATAATATTGTGAAAACTGTATTTACGAATTACACCATAAATTGGTAAAATATTAAAGACCAAAATAAGGGGTTTCATTTCACAGTTTTACGTGAAATATTTACTACTGATAAACCTGTCCACCAAGTCAAAATTACATAATTGTTGTAATGTTTCAATAATTGCACAAAAAAAAAAATAGCAATTGGTAAATTGCAATTTTCTGAATTGAAAATTATGGAACTATTTTTTATTGCAATTGCAAAATAATCATGCACTTTGACAAACTACGAGGTGCAGGTTCTATCATATATTTGTTTGTTTGTTTTCATGGATTTAATTTTTAAACAACTAATTTGCCTAGAATCATATTATACACAATTTTTTCCAATCCCAATGCACGTTAAAAGCACTTAACACTAAAATAATTGAGCATAACCCATCGTTAATCCTTGGCTGCGATTCGAAAAAGCATTAGTAAGAAACCGACAAGGTCGATTGACAATGAAATACACTTACTCAAATCACCATTGGTAGCTGCAGAATCAAACGGTATTGACAAATGCCGTGCTCCCTTAGCGAGGGACTGTTGTGAGCCGAGAATTAACTTTTCTCCACTGTCACCTATTAAAAATGGAGTTGTTTTGAATTTACCTTCTATTAATTATCATTATTATTAAACATTATAAATAATAGTACAGAGTTAAAAGTATCTACTAAATTCTATAACCTTGCTGATATGCATGACACACATACCTAAAATATTTTTTTTATTTCGTGCAAGCCCGTTCCAGCATACTTTTAAAATATATATACATATATACATACGAGTATAACTTATTAATTGGATTAAATATCTATTTATTTGTATTTGATTTGTAAAATAAAATTGAACTCATATACCTATTATTCACTAGGTACCTATACCGACTATACGCAGATGTAATATGGGTCAAACTTTGAGGCTGCTCTGGACACGAGGCGAATGGCTGCACAATGTACTAAATTTCAACTTAATTGGTCCAGCAGATTCGGAAAAAAAATACTGTGACAGACAGACATTCGGATGTGTGCGAGAGATCTTATAAGGGTTTTTGTTCGTAGGTACGTTCGGAACCCTAAAAAAAAACCCTTTTTTGGATGTAGAGCGGCGAAATTGCTGGATTGGGCCCTGGCATGGCAACGTCATAGCGGACAAGAAGTTTAGTGCATACTACCTGTTAGTACATATAAATATTGTTAAAGAGGTTTAATAATAATTAAAAAAAACTTTTTAAAAATTTAACCGACGTCATACACAATACTCTTGACGTTGGTAGGGTTACGTAGCCAAATGGCAAAACGGAAGCCTTATAGATTCGTCATGTCTGTCTGTCTATCCGTCCGTATGTCACAGCCACTTTTTTCCGAAACTATAAGAGCTATACCTACTGTTGTGAGTAGATGTATTCCGTGAACCGCATTAAGATTTTCATACAAAAAAAATAGAAAATAAAAATTACAAGGGTCTGAAAACTGAATACTTTAAACTGAAACTCAAAAATTTTTTTTTATCATACCCATATGTGTGAAGTATCTATGGATATTAAAGTTTTCAATATCATTTTTTCTTAACTATTTATATTTTGAATAATTTGCGCGAGAGACGCTTCCTAAGTGGTAAAATGTGTGCCCCCTCCCCCCCCCTGTACTACTAAAATAAGAGAATGATAAAATTAAAAAAATATATGATGCAATTTCCACCGAAAATTAATGTAATTAATGAGCAAGAAGTTTATGTTATTTGCTGCTACGGAACTACATTAGCGAGTCCGACTAGCATTTGGCCGCTTTCCTTTTATTTTACAGTTGCCATTTTGAAAATGTTTATGTAACTACCACGATTTTGATGAACTCAATGACTCCTCACATGTCAAAAACCATCCAGCCATTTGGGCTGCCACATTTACATGCCAAGGAATGGACATACTCGTACATACCCACATACATACAAAAAACATACATACATACATACGCACGAAAAACATTACCCTTCTTCTGACGCAATGGGGTAAAAAGCAGTACCACACACACTACTATTTTCTTGTCTAAGCATCCAATGCAGCTAAATTGCAATGCAGAAATCTGGGAGTTCGAACTATGCATAATAAGGAGCATGTTTTTTGCATCATGCAGCAAGCCATTTTGCCACACAAAAACAAATTTCGTTTGGAGTCACCAGGCTTTCCTTCGTACAGTAATTGTATTTTCATGAACTTTTACAGACACATGACACTCACTGAACTAGCAACACTGGATTGCCTGGTTTGGGAGCTGCACAAGGTGAGATGGTGATGGTATGTCTGGTGACTGGTAGCTGGTGAGCCAAGACTTTACTGGTAGCTGGTCAACCATGACATTAAATGTCGCCGCACACAGGTCCAGGAGCCACACCACCAGGCTTTTGGCTTCAGTATCAATTATATGTATAACACTCTATTTTCAAAATATCTTTTCAATGGACAGAATGGATATTAGTTACATGACTATAATATTACATTTTAATAACATCCTAATATGGTCTAATACAGCATTCACATCTTGCACTAGACTTACTTGGTTGTCTAAAGTCAAAGCACATGTATAAATAAAACTGTCAGTCATTTGTGGTAAATTTAATTTAATTATAGTATCAGTTTTTTATAATACTATACCATAGAACTGCTTATACCACAAAATAAATTTCTATGCGTAATAAGGTCACACTGTGTGTGTGTGTGTGTTGATTGTCTCAACACACAGTGTGACAATATAATTTAAGATACATTTCAATAAGTTATAACTTTATATTTACATGTTACAAAGAATTTGATATAAATTTATAGCACTAAACTACCATTGTAAAAGTTAGTTGAGAAATCAATTGGGCTCATTTTCCTAACTCGACGCAGTGATTCCTTGAGTTCCATCTGCATATTTCTGTAAGACATTTTCCATTGCCCTTCTGTGGTATTTCCACAGGAAAATTGCAATGGAAAATCTCTTAAAAATAATTTATGCCACAAACTATCATTATTTAATAATAAATTTAATTTTTTACATGTTTTTGAAACATTGATGATGTCTGGCACATCTAAATACAACATTAATTTAAATATCAGCTCCTCTGGTAAACCAATCAGGCTTGCACCCGAATAGCCATAATAATTCAAAATTGCACTTTTAACTGGAGTTATTATTTTGTTTTTGAATATGTTAGATAAATGGTTTAGGTCACAAAACATCATTGGGATGGTTGAAGCTTTCAGATCTACAATATAATGATTCACATTAAAACATACAGAATATACTTCAGAATTGATATTGCTAATGACCACATTTATTAAACTTGAAGACTCAAGTGAACACAATACAAATTTCACTAAAGTGTCATGAAAACCGTTCATTACAAATGTTAATTCGTATACACCATTGGATGACTTCCATTTGAGTAAGTATTTGTTATCAATGTGTTTCCAACATTCTAAATCAATTGTATTATTGGTCATCAATAAAAAGCCATTTTCATATGCCAACACAGCCACGAGAATAATAAATATGTCTGTTTGCTTTAATTCACTTTCCTCCTCCACCAAAATTCTTTTTAAAATATCCTCAAGAAGGGAAGGAATTTTCTCTTGGGTACTCTCATACAAAGCGATATCCATGGTTGAACATAATACAGACAATGCACAGAATTAAAATTTCAATAACATAGATGTTTCCCTTTTTTTCTTTGCGTAACTTTACATTATTTTATTTGATACACCATAATTTTAAATTACAATTTTCAAGGCAGAATCAGAAAACAAATAGATTTGTTTTGAGTTTGAGTTTGACTTTGACATGACAGTTGACATTTGACAAAAACACGACTGACCACAGACTAGGACTACGTCATGGACATGACGCATAGACAAGAAAGAAGAAAAAGAACTAAAGAAAACCACTGGAAATTGGAAAAAATGTCCAAATTAGAGAGAAGGGTTGACCACTAGCACCGAAATCGAAAATATCGTTCTCTTTTATCACAATGGGAAGAAAGAAAAAGGGATATAAAGGGTGTCCCGTAATTAATGGTTAAAACGCAAGTGTTACACCACTTATTTATCTAAAACTAATTTGAATGATTTTCCAAAAATCCCCAGGGTGACCATGTAAAATTTTTTTTTTTTTTTCAAATTTGCTTTTTGAATCAGTTTTTTCAATTCTGTAGCTGTTGTAATTAAGATTTAAAAAAACTGATTTTTGTTAAATTATCAATGTACTATGTTACTATTTTTATAAATAATGTTTTATTGGTTTGGTAGCTTTGAATGCAATAAATATTTTTCTTTCGTTAAGATGACCTGATTAAAAAAAATTGTCCTGTAAAAAAATGTATGGAGCTGAAGTGTACTATTATTTTAAAAACTTGCACCTATAAGTGTAGGTAGGAGGTTTATAAATTGGTATAAAACTTGTGTCCACATTATGTAGTTAAAAGTGTAGGTGAGGTGAGGTGCCAAATTTTCAATACAAGAAAAAAATTTTAAAGTGTGCACATTCAAACTTTACTACACGAAATTAATATTGCATATAAAGTATTTGATATGAGTCAACTGCCCCATTATGTCAAATTTAAATTTTTACCTCAACAAAATATTTTGTGTCTTTAAAAAAGGAAAAAAAAAATCCATATTATTCAAGAAAAATTCCATTCCATTTTTAAATATTTTAATGACTGTTTACAAAAAGGAAAGAAATAAGATGCAGTATTTTTTTATTGGTGATTATTATTATTGTTGTTAGCGTAAAATTTTGAAACACAAATTATGACTATGTTGTTGTGTAAAGTCCCTGTCAAATTCACAACCTAAGACAATAAGGTGTTTACATACACATGTTTACATAGTCTTCGGTTTTAAGATCTAATAATTCTATTGCATTTCTGAGACACAGGACATTGCATATCTACGAGGTAGGTACCACGTGGATATGCAAGATAGTTAAACCTGCACTCCTTATGCCAAAAAACAGGACTCTGGAAATTTTTGGGTTCTACTCTTGGGACTTTATTGGGAAAAAGGCAATTTTGTTTAAAATTGCCTAATCTATACTTGCAAATTAGAAATGCGAAAGTAAGTCTGTCTGTCAATTGGTTACCTTTTTACAGCAATACCGCTAAACCGATGTAGATGAAATTTGGTATATACATAAATTGGACTTTGGAGCAGAATCTAGGATACTATATCCCAGAAAAGTCCAAGGCTTCCGTAGAATTTTTAAAAAATACAATTTCTTGTGAACGAAGTTGCGAGCATTCACTATTTCTCGTCAAAGAAGTTGCGAGCATTCACTAATGTCTAATATACCCATCATAACTAGAAAACAATCATAAAGCTATTTCATAAAGTTATATGTTCGTTTCAAATATTGTTCTCTGTATGGCAGTATAATTCATATTCTATATTTTTAAGATTAAATTAAATAAATTATAGTTTAGAATTTAATCCACATAAGTTATAGCATTAATATTTAATTTGATTTGATATTAAATTTTTCTTTCAGCATACAATGCAATAAATATTAAACAATGGCTTTTTTTTCATCTTTAACAAGATAACATTGAGACTGGATATGATCTATATACAGGGTGTAGTAGAGTACTTCCCATAACTTCAAGGTCAAGTCCTACTTATAGGAGCAGAACTACATTTTTTTTAACTAAAAAACAGAAAAACTCTTTCTCACACTTCACACTAATATTATAAAGGCGAATGTTTGTGTGTAAGTGTGAAAGTATGTTTTTTCCTCTTTTACAACTTTTTAGCTTTAACACTTTTCATCCCGGAAAAATCCATGGTTTGTGAAAAATTTAATTCCACACGGGCGAAGTTGAGGAAGTCCACTAGTGTTTTCATAAAAGGTAATTCAAACAATTCCGACTATCCATGTAAAACACGCCTTTATGTATCCTTGCATTTTAAAATACCTAATTGTAGTAGTAAAAGTGGCACTTCACTAGTTATACAGCTACAATGATAAATCAATGAATAAGTTTGGCTAGTTCATAAAAATATAAGGATGCAATATAAGGGACACAATTTAAGATCTAGTTACAAAAACAATATTTTCTACTCTGAAAATATTCATTTTAGAACACATGTTCCAAATACATTTTTAATTAATTTTCCTTATAGAACTTAACCATAGAGTTATGGGAAATACTCCCGAGCACCCTGTGTATAAAACATACCTCATGAAGAGAAATAAACAAATCTCAATCAATAATTATTCAGAAATATCCCTATCTCTTTCTTGTCATTGGGATGAAAGTGATGGTACTGAGATAAATCTATCGCCAATGCCATTGGTCAATATTTTATTTATGTGTACCCACAAGATATGTTGTTGGTTGCATACTAGGTCTAAGGATGTTAAGTGGTCATTCAGTCTATGATCATAGTGGGTCTAAAAAGGTACCAGTAACTATACTATCCATATCTTAGAAAGTTTCTGTAAAGCATCAACCAGTACACAAAATCATTAGAAGAAGGCTTATAACATGCTCAATTGTGAAACATTTAAATTAAACTAAATTTTTTCAATGACTTGACTACTTAACTAAAATCAATGTATCTATAATATTAATTGTCATTTGTCAACTTGATGTACAGTGTTTAACAACAAACAAATTAAAAATGAGGATATAAATCACTAGTCATTTTAGAACACTACTGTAGTGAATTTTAATTAACTTGTTCTTAAAATAATGACAATAGCCATATCATAGAAGATAAAAGATACTAAAGTTGAGTACACAATGAGTAATGTACAATAATTTATGTTTAATGTAATTTTTCAACAGTTTTACCCCAAGAAATGATGGGTAGATGATAGTGAATATGAAACGTCAATGTTTTCCCAGTTCACTTTGTAAAGGTTTGCAAAGTTTGTAAAGGTTTAGATAGTATTTTTTTTCATAAATACTGTACTGATTATATTCTAAATGTAACTCTTAAACTATGTACACATTTCTTTCAGTATATTGGAACTGAGTTATCAGATTTGTAATAATATGAGGTTATGCTTTTTTATATCGTATGCAATTCTCTCGACAATAAGTTAGGGAATTCATTTGAACTTACCAATGTTTCCACTGCTATTTTGTTTCTTATTGCTTTTTAAGGATCCATCCAAGTTGTGATTACTCGAACTTTTGTCGCTGTCACTTGCCATTGAAAGTTATCGCTTATAACAACATTGGAGAAAATGGCATTTTCAGTATAAAGTTTAAATTTGTTATTAAACTGTTTATTCGTATTTTATAAATATATAAAAGTAACAAATTCACTTTTTGATTGTTTTGTAATGCATTACAAATGTTTACACCCTCGGCCTCGACTTCAAAAACGGAAAATATGTCATATTTGACATTTAAAGAATCTGTTCAAAAATTACTTTTTTTTTATTAAAAACTAATATTTTTTAATGCAAAATCCTACTGGGTTTGAAACTGTTTAAGCAAGGTTTAAGCAATACATTTAAAAATTAATAGTTTATTACAGTATTGTATACTTCATTTTCATATATCAAGATCCGTAGAAAAAATATTGCGACGTTCATAAAAGTCGCGGCTACTCCACTAATGTACTCTGTGATTCCACGGTGCAGGCACAGATTATTAGATATTAAGTAGGAGCAGGGCTGCACTTTGCACTCTGCAGGCCCGTCCCCGTCCCCGCGTTAGACCTTCGTATCGTAGGCTCAGACTAATTACCGTACCAGGACCTGCCTCGCTAGTGATTACTGTCAAAACTATATGATCATGATCTCCATGATGAAGAGTGTGTTTTATTTTATCACGATCTTAGGTGTTCATATTCTTTAATCTTCATACGAACAGCGTTTATAGAATCGACGTTTCATTGTGTTGATATTACGATTAATACGTTTAAAAACTTATAGTTGTGTGTAGTGTAAGGACACAAGATATATTTATTGGCATTAAATATTTTCAATGTGTGAGTTTACCTCATCGACGTCCTCCTCAAAAAGCGACAGACAATTTTGTTGGTGATTTTGGCACGTAGGTCGTAGCATAAAATGAAGACCTAATCCACGGACCACACGGCTCGTCCATCTGTGATTCTATGCGTTCCCATCATATTAGTCAAAGTGTAGCGTAGCGTAAAAACTGGGGGCGTAGCTACCGCCGTATCAATGATACGAGGTCCCAGGACTACAGGGGCCCCGTGGGTCTGAAAGCAAAAATTAGTAAATTAATGTAGGTAATAAGTAACGTTTTGTTCTTTCTAATCCACAATCTCTTGCCAACTATTGGGCGCACGCTTAACATCTTGTTCATGTTATATCATTCATTCTTGTTCATGTTATATATTTCTTTTGTGAGAAATCTTTCCCCTTCATTTGGGCCCTTCGACTATTAATAACAGGACCTGTCTCGCTAACCGGTATCCCTCTGGCAAAGATCAAAAATCAATGATCTTACGCGTTTATACGGAACAGCAATAAATCATTCATTCATTCGGTGTGTCTAACAATGGTTTAAAACCACAGGGCTTAACTTAACTCATTGGTCGGTCGGGAACATAGAGGAATTAGAAAATGGAAATGCATCGCACTGAAATTCACGAACAAAATTGTCTGTCGTTTTTGAGAGGGACGAGGTAAACTCACACATCGAAAATATTTAACACCATTAAATATATTGTGCCCATACACTACACACAACTATAAATTTGACTCGCAATACACACACGCGTAATTTTTACACAGACTATCAAATTGCTTAGACTATCCACAGATTAAATACATAGAATATTCGATTACTGATCGATGTTTGGGTGTTTCGTCAAAAGAATCGATTCTTTTTATAAATAGTTTTTATTACAAATTTGATAAAATTAAGGCTTAAATACTTTCAAATGAAACGTTACTCCATCTTTTACTAAACTACAAGTTTTTAGCCGTTTTTTATGCCATTTAACTACACAAACCGGCATTTTTAGGGAGCTTTTTACACGAATAAACGATTACAACAATGAAACATCGATTCTATAGCAACAGTTTTTATAAACGCGTTAGATCATCATTTTTTTTTTCAGAGGGGTAACGGTTAGAGAGGCAGGTCCTGTTATTTAAATGGTCTAAGGTAGGGAAGTATCAGTATATTAATCTATGGTCGGGAACATGTCGGGAAGTTGTGGTAGCACTTTTGATTTTTTATTTGAACGCGTGCTTTAGCCTCGTATTATTAAATCGAACGTTTTTGGTTTTTTATTTTATTCTCTGTCAGCATTTCTGTGTGTTTGACTTGTTTGGTTGAAGTTGAATGCCTTGGCGTAAAAAAATTTACCATATTATTTACGCATAAAGTTCGATAAACTTTAAAAATATTTAAAATAGAAGTGATCTCGAGAAGAATATTTTATTTCAGTTAATATTTTTACAGTGTAGACTAAATAAAGTGCATTTGCTAATGTGATTTTATTGAAATGTCATCGTATATGGCAGGTGTTTTCGATTTAGATTTAGATGTGGATACTGTTACAGTCGGAGATTCGGATGAAGACGACATCATAGAAATAGACGAGGCATGAATTTATTTCAGTATTATCTCATAACATTCACCTTTTCTGTTACCTAACCTAAAATCTGTGTAAGATAAACTCAAGGGTAAAGTTCTATGTAGGGAAGGTGATAAATCCAACATTTTTCACAATTAACCAACTAAAACACCATCGTCTTCATATCAATAATGTGCAACTTGTAGTTTATTTAAAGAGGAAGGGGGGAGAGGAGCCCAGATAATTGTTTAAAATTTATAGATACCAATTTTGTCATATCATTATATTTAACCATATTTTTAAATTAACAAACGTTCAAGTACCTGGCGTTTTTTTTTGTACTTAAAACAATGTTGTTTAAATTACCAGAATTGTTAAGGTATGAGACTGATTAATAACTGCCATTTAAATAAACTGAAAATATAATTATACACTATTGTCAGTTTTCTTTATAAATTCTTTCAAGATCAAGAAAATTAGTAAAGCAGTTGACCCTCTAGGCCATCCCTGCAACTTTCTGCTAATTCTGAGTACAAAGCTATTGAAAAGTTATTTAACCAAAATTTTGGTGATGTCCTTGTAAATGTTGCCTACTTTATTCAAATTGGGTAAGACATTCATAAACTATGAGAGGGTTACGTAAATACCTACACATGCACTTCCAGACAGACATACACCATAAAAAATTGTTGGGATAGCTTCCTAGGGCATCCAAGTGTCCAGGTTACTTGAAAACCACGAAAATCTCTATAATTTGCTTAAAGACCTCTCTAGAACTGCAGCTAGTTCTATATTAGAACGGTATCCAAAGGTGCTCTAATAGGATCTTATCAAATTTGGCTAGGTAGGGAGAACAACACGAGCGGAAGAGGGGAGTGTTAATCAATTGTTAAGGAATTCCTTAACCCTACTGGTCACAAGTCCTGGACTTTGCTCTGAGTTATTCTCTCTGCTATGCGATGGACCCGGCACCCTCATGGTTAATCTATGGATTGCTAAGATATTCGTGAATTATGCTCTAGGGTGAAATCAATATCTACCCTACTTAGTACTAAACAGAAAGTTTAAAATATTTATACAATATAGTAAATTTTAAAGTAGTTTTGCTCACATAAAACAATGTAGTTAAAATATAACTGTTTTCTGACACAGGTTGATTATGATCCAGAACTTCATGTCAATAGTATTGTAGAGTAAGTAATATATGATATCTTATTATATTATTGCCTATAGCTCGGCAAGTTCATTCGTAACACTTCCGATGGTCCGAGCGGGCCGGGGCGTGTGTAGCGATGAATGAAAAACCCATGACTGATGCTCCTAACTTCCCCGCACACACTATTTCACACCCGCTCAGTCTTACCCCCCCGTCGCCGCGTTATGGGAGTGTCATCAAAGAACTTGCCAATCTGTAGAAAAAGAAAACCTTCATATATAAAAAGAGGTATGGGATTGAGAAAAAATTTGCTGGTGTAACAACCATGTGTCTCTGAAAGCATATGTAGCCTGACATCTAATAGTGATAGTTAAATAAAAAATAGTCTTCATTATCAGTACTAATTTTGTAGAGATGGGATGAAAGAGAAATTTATATTTTTGATTCTACTGTTATTTGTGGAATTTTGCATTAGCTCTTCTCGAGATATGTATGTCAATACTGGCCATTCAGTAGGCTTTTAAATTGGGATAATGACAATGACTCAATACAATATTTATTAATTTTTGTTATTTTTACTAGAATTTATAAAGTTGTGCCTGCTATTCTTTTAATTGTAGCTATTTCTGATTTTGGGTAATTTTTTATATTTTTGTAATTGTAGTAATTTTATTTTAGTGCTGAAGGCTCTGAGACCATACTGCTTTCTGAAGATAACGTAAACCCTGGCCAGTGCAAAAGGCTTGGCCCTCAAGATTTTGAATTGAGAAAGGTCTTAGGAAAAGGTGGATATGGCAAAGTGTTCCAAGTCCGTAAGATCACAGGCCAAGATGCAGGCCAGCATTTTGCGATGAAGGTCCTAAAAAAAGCTTCCATTGTTCGCAATCAAAAGGACACTGCTCATACAAAAGCTGAAAGGAATATTTTGGAAGCAGTTAAGGTATTGTTTTCAAGCAGAGTTTTATGTAAATCAGATTTCTAAAACTAGAATCATTACACAATTTGATAGTCTTTAAGTTATGTAACTTATGAGAAACTATGAACATCTCTAATGATATACATTGTAATATTCTTGATTTCTCTTATACAATACTATGGATTCATACTAATGTTATATAAGAAATGTGTGTAAAAAATGGAAACATTTTGTCAAACTGAATTAATTTACTAGTACTCTAGAAAAAAGGACTTCTCTGGAACTTCATAGAAAAAGAAAGAATAATGCTACATAATATTTATTTATCTAACATATTGATACCCTACTCCTCCTATATAGGGGTATCCCTATAGTATAGCCTGCCAACCTACATCAGAGCATTGTGGTGGCTCAAAACTCCATTTTCCCTCCTACTAGAAGAGAGGCCTGGCCCTGTAATGGTTTGTTAAAATGGGCTGGTAATGATGATGATCTTGCAAAATTATATATATGAAGCAATAATTCGTCCACATGGAATTTAGTTTTTCACCAATCCTATGGGGACCATGGATTTTTCCTGGATGAAAAGTAGTCTATGTGTTAATCTAGAGTAAAATCTATTTCCATTTCAAATTTCAGCCAAATCACTTCAGTAGCCGCATCACAAACGAGGAACAAACATAAACACTTAAACACAATCTTTCGCTTTTATAATATTAAATATTAATGTGACATGATTTTTAATTTATCGATTAGTTCTACTAACTATTCTTACTTTTGTTTCAGCATCCCTTCATAGTTGAATTAGTATATGCTTTCCAAACTGGGGGTAAATTATATTTAATTTTAGAATATTTAAGTGGAGGAGAATTATTTATGCACCTTGAGAGAGAAGGTATTTTCCTTGAGGACACAGCATGGTGAGTATGTTAAACAATGTTGCTGTAGAAAAGATTTTAGACTAAATTGATTAATTTCAATTTGACCTTGACTGCTTTGCTAAAATTTACAAGATTCATTTTAATTTTTTATTTTATATAAATTATATTTTTTTATAACAAAAAACTATATTAATTATATAAATCCAAAATCCTCTTACTTATTGAAAGCTAATCCTCTAAACTAATTATGATGAATTTTGGTATAGAGATAAAGTGCACCTTGTAGTAGAATGTAAGCTAGTTTTTATCCCAGAAAAATTGTACAGTTCTCACAGGATTTTATGAAAAAACAAAATGATGCCTATTTTGTTTTTATACAGAGATGCAGGTGTCTTCTATTTATTATTTATTTCCAGCTTCTACTTGTCAGAAATAATTCTGGCGTTGGAACATTTACATAGTTTAGGGATAATTTATCGAGATCTAAAACCTGAAAATGTCCTCCTAGATGCACAAGGACATGTAAAATTAACAGATTTTGGTTTATGTAAAGAGCACATTCAGGAAGGTATAGTCACACACACATTTTGTGGGACCATTGAGTATATGTAAGTATAAAATAAATTTTTTAGTTAAACCACAGATATGACAAAAATAGAATGTGTCCTGGACAGCAGGCTAGTTTCTTTTTAATTTATCTTTTTGTTATTTCCAAAGCAGTCTAAGAGTTATTTTATGACCAGTGCCGCTAACATGTGACCAAGTGAAGAGAAATAGACAAAATTTTGACCAAAAGCAGCCAGCTTTAGAGATTTAGTCCCATCTCTTTCAACTCAACACAATGAAACATATAGCGGTATTTCCGGTTGCACTGCCATTAGTTGAATTTTCTCTCTTCACAAGATTAATAAACAACTAATATGGATATTTGACTTGATGACTTGGCTCCAACTATGATGATCTAGAAATTAGGATTAATATATTGCTTTCATAAATTCGCTGCAAGGATGTTGTAAAATAAATAAAAAACTATTTGCATTTTAGTCATATGTAGTCTTATATTTTGGGTTAACCTTATAATGCTTTCACTTTAAAGGGCACCAGAAATTTTGACTCGAAGTGGTCATGGCAAAGCAGTAGATTGGTGGAGCCTTGGTGCATTGATGTATGACATGTTGATTGGGCAGGTAAGTTTTATATATTGACATAATTATGTATTTTTTATTATTAAGCAAAGTAATTACAGTTCGTGCGCGCTGTAGCATGGTGCAGGTGACAGTTGCCTGTATGACGTTCATAATACGTATTATTATCGTGAATCGCGACAACTTTCAAGAGTGAAACCAACTGTCACCCGCACTATGCTACAGCGCACGATTTATAAAGGCTTTTGAAGTAAGAAGTTCAGTGTGTTTTTGTTACTGTTTTCCTGAACATCTTTGATTATTTAAATGTCCTTGCTCCAAGCTATAACTGTTTCCTGTATTAATATCTATATTTAAATATTTTACTTTTATTGTATTAAGATAAGTGGCAGTGTGTGGTTATACTGACTCAGAAATCAATAAATAAAACATTTTTGCGACATTTTTAAACAGTAATTTCTAAAGGCAGTTATTTTGTGTAAATAAAAATTCTAAGTATTTTTAAATTTGCGATTGCATGTCTCGACATTGCATGTCTAAAAAAGGAAAAATAAACCCGTCGAGCCAGTTTCCTTACTTTACCTGTAACCAAACTTATGGTAAAAAGACCTATTATGGAGCCAAATTTTATAAAAAATACTGACTCTAAATAAAAATGTAAACTCACTCAATGCATTCAAAACTAAACTTGCAGATTATATAATAATTAATCCACATCAGTTTAAATTATGACTAAACTAATTGAATGAGTGATAGCAAAAAATATGATGGCGAAGTAGTAAGTTAGTTAATTTAAGCAAAAAAAAAGATGTTCTCGTGTTAGGGATTAAGTTCACTTTATAATAAATATCATTTCTCAGACATGCTTGAAAATTTGAGCATTATTTTGACAACCTTCTTCGAGATAAATCGAACTGGTCGGGCAGCGGCCGGCAATAGTTGTATGAAAATCCATATCTGTCGTGTTTAGTTGGTCAAATAAATTACTATATGTAAAATCATATTTGCTGTGTAATTTAAAAATGGAACGATCTTCTACTCCGCAACATGGCGACCAAAGAGGTAACTTAACAAAGGTTTAATGTCGAATTATTGGCTGGTGGGAGGCTTCGGCCGTGGCTAGTTACCACCCTACCGGCAAAGACGTACCGCCAAGCGATTTAGCGTTCCGGTACGATGCCGTGTAGAAACCGAAGGGGGTGTGTATTTTCATCCTCCTCCTAACAAGTTAGCCCGTTTCCATCTTAGACTGCATCATCACTTACCATCAGGTGAGATTGTAGTCAAGGGCTAACTTGTAAAGAATAAAAAAAAAAAAAAAGAACAGGCTTGCACATAGAAAGCTGTTTAGTGAAAAAAATATTTTTACGCATAAAAAACTGTTGTTGTTAGTTGTTCGTCAACTTCGTCATTGATTTTAAAATAGTACACGTAAAATGTAACGAAAACATCTTATTCCGACCATCGACTTCCCATCAAAACGTTGAAATTCAGAATCACGCCGAAGACGCTAGTATACAACAAAGTTCAACCTCGTTAGAATTATCTCAAACCAACATAATTCCTAAATAATCTACGTTTAATTTTAAGAATTGTTACATTCAAAAATTGTATTTTCAAATAAAAGTTCTGAATTGTACTTAATTTAATTTCCGCGCATTATTTGAGAAAACTACTAAACAAGCCTTGGCTGCAACTAGGCATTGATGGACTTACGTATGTGTGAATCGGCTTCGCCTCGGCCCACATTCACACGTTCGTCCATCAATGCCTCTCTTGCCGGCCGATGCAGCAATGTTCTACTAAACCAATGTTCTTAACATCTAGTGGAAATATATTCCTTTTACTTTCAGCCACCGTTCACTGGAGACAACCGTACAAAAACTATTGAGAAAATACTGAAAGGAAAACTAATGTTACCGGCCTACCTCACACACGACGCCCGGGAGCTCATACGGCGTCTAATGAAGCGCTCGGAGACGCAACGCTTGGGCGCCACGGGCGCGGCCGCCGTCCGTGGCCATTCCTTCTTCAAACATGTCCACTGGGACGAAGTCTTCGCGCGTCGATTAGAGCCTCCTATCAAACCACGATTGGTAAGTATACATGTTATTTCATGTAGGATGGTGCGGGTGACAGATTGTTTCACTCTTAAAAGTTTGCCGCGATTCACGATACCCATCTGAAATCACTTTAGTTAATTTAATAGTGGTTAAGCTCTTCCGAAGAACTACTGTCCGGTTTGATGGATATAGTTAATGGTGAAATTGCAAAGGCTTTTTGTGACAGCTCAATTCTGTATGCCTTTATTGACATATCTCGTAAAGACAAAAATACATATTGTCGACCTGTTGCGTTGCGCCGCTATTGGTCGACAATATGTATTACCTCTTTCAGTGGTAACTCAATACAAATTTCAGTGGGACTCAATACAAACCTACATTGGACCACAGAAGACATATTTGGACAAGGAATTTTGAAATATTTTCTTATAGTTAGTGTATTCTATCCGCCAGTCGATAACATCTTTTTTTGTATTCACGAGATATCTCGCGGCGCATATTACTACTACTACTACTACTACTAATACCATTTACCTACTGGGAAACCGCCAAGCAGCATTGCTTGTTCAGATTTGATTATGCCTGTAATTTCACCATCAAGATGAAATTACAGGCATGACCTCATAAAAGCTGAAAGTTTGCCAACCCAACAACACTATGCTAGATAAAAGCTACCATACTTGCTCATTAGTACAGTCTTACCTATCATACACCTTTAGTCCATCAAAGGTGTCAGGCAGCTCACTCTATGGATGTGTTAATAATGCATAATATATCAAAAATCAGGCACAGGAATAACTCGAAATTAAAAAGATTGAAAAGACTAGCTCTGCCGAGTAATTAAAGGAATAAATTAGGGACTACGTCACTGGATCACTTGCCTTCCAAGTGAAATATTACATTCCAAATACCCTCATCTACAAAATCGAGTCCTGACACTTTAGTGGATCGTTAAAATAGACTGATAATGGCGTTCTAAAACTTGTTTTTTTTTAGACAAGCGACGATGACGTTTCCCAATTTGACACAAGATTCACTCTACAAACACCAATTGATTCGCCAGATGAGTCAACACTCAGTGCAAGCGCCAACTTAATGTTCCAGGTATTTATCCATTATAAAACTGTAAATTTCTCGTGACATAGATACTTATTTTTCACAAAATAATAAACAATATACAAATACCATATTATTAAAAAAGATTTTTGTTTTGTTTTTTAAACACTTGATTTATAGAATTACGTGCATAGTTTATTACAAGGTATTTTCACGAGTCACCTTTAGCTTTAGAACAGAGTTCCCCAAACTTTTTTGTGGTAGACCCCTTGCCATGTTTTTCCGTTTTCCGTGTTGGGTTGACCCCCTATATACCTGATATTGATTTCCTGTAAATTTCTAACTGTAGTGAAGTTTAGTGTTAAAAACTTAAAATAAAAACACGTTAATTTTTACACTTATTAATTGAATTTAAATTAAATCTACTCAAAATCAAATTTTGTATCTGTTATGTAAAATATACGTAACATTAAATAAATTATAAATAAAAAAACATAAGCAATAAGTAAAACATTTTTAGTGACAAAGATAAACCTGATGCTTTAATAATAAAGATATAAGATAGTATGATGCAAGTGAATAGGTACGATCAGTGTATGTGGATATCGTGGACCCCCATTTTCATTTCATGGACCCCCAATTTTTTTTCCGCTGACGTAGACCCCTTACAGGTTGTCATAGACCTACCTCTAGGGGTCGATATAGGCCACTTTGGGAATCACTGGCTTAGACTTAGTGATATTGCTTGTCAGGGCTTCACGTACGTGGCGCCGTCAGTGATGGACGAGATCCACAAGCCGCGCGTGATCACGGCGCGCTCGCCGCGTCGCCCGCGCCCGCACCACCACCACGCGTTCGCGCCGCCCTCCGCCGCGCACGCGCACCCGCAACAGGAAGACCTCATGGATGTACAAGGTTTACCTATTTAGTGAGTGGATATCTCTTTGACTCTGAAGTGACCCCCAACCGCCGCCATCGCAGCTAGAAGCGGCGTTTTGTGGCGTGTGGCGACCAATAATTGTATACTATAGATTGTTTACGTCCCTACAAAATTACCGCAAAAAGTGATCCATATAATAGACTTCCTGAACACAATGCAATCTACAGGGTGTAAGCTACTATATAGCGATTTAAATAGGTCAATCTCTGAATTAAAGCTCTATAAGCGACACATGTAAATTATAATGAACTTTTTTTGTTCACAGGCCTAGAATAATTGATATAGTTGACCATTTTATACAAAGGATAAACTCAACTACAAATGCTGCCCATCTATTATGTCCGTAAAATAATGGTACTGATTTATACAACTAAAATTAATGTACATTTTATACAAGTTACCGTTTAGTTTAATGTTTTGGTAGGAATTAAAAACGTGTATTAAATTGTTCTAACCCAACTATATTATGACAGAGTAAGAATAATAAATAATAATTTACAATATACCTTGTTACCATGCTTAATGAATTGAATTAAAAGGTCATTTTTATTTTGTACAGTGGAGTTTAATTTAATCAAGTTTTTCTTAATCATCCGCCGATACTTTTGGTTAGTGTAATTTAGTTAAATAAACTTTTTTTTTTCTTTATATCATTTATTTTGTTTTCATTGCTTGACTTTTAAATCCTCTTAATAACCGTACATGTCCTATCCTAAATTATTTTACTGACTTTAAAAAAGAAGGGTTCTATATTCGATTGTGATTGGAGCTGTATGCGATTTTATTACAAAAGACAGATCTTATTTTTGTAAATAATTAAAACCATACTTGAAAATTTTCATGAAAAAATTATATTCAATTATAAACCTACCCAAATCTCACGATTTTTGGTTCATTTAATCCCTTTTAATTATTTTTTGTTTCTTGAAACTTATTGGTGATAATAAACTGCAGTCTGATCTGCTCTTAACCAGGAGTAAGTATGGATGGATAGTCATTAGTCATACATTTTATAGCTTGTGCAGTATGCTAATTTTCTTGAGTAACTTTAAAACTGCTTATTTTAAAATTACTAAAAATATACAGGGTGTCCCGTAATTAGTGGATCAAACGCAAATGGAATACACAATACCACTTATTGAGGTAATATTATTTTTGCTAAGAGTTGAGTGAATAAAATGGTCAATGGGGATGATGACTAGATTTGAATATATTAATTTTTATGATACATTCGGGTAAATAAGGTCAATGTTAGTAAGTAATTTATACATAAAAAGCAAAGATTGTCTGGATATTTGTAAAATAAATGATATTATAAAATTTCATAATCTATTAAAAATCTGTTATCGTAATAAGATGATGATTCATAGTTTTAGTTTCCTCACATTAAATGTGACATTTTTCAATATTATGAACTATAAACATAAACGCACAAATAACTAATACTGAATACGGGGATAATATATAGCCTATAGCGTTCCACGATAAATGGGCTATCTGAATACTATACACTAAAAGAATTTTTCAAATCGGATCAGTAGTTCCAGAGATTAGCGCGTTCAATCAAAAAAACAAACTCTTGAGCTTTATAATATTAGTATAGATTTTGTTTGAACGCCAAACAAATCTAACGATCATTATGTACCTACGACGTCATTAATTCGTACCATTTTGCATGGGGCGTTTTTCAGGGATCCGCGGCAGCGCCGCAAATCTGACCCTTTAAATCCCTGTAGCTCCGAAAGTAATAATCGCAGATACCCTGTTACTTTTACAAAATTGCTTTACTATTAGCATAAAATTCAAAATCTTTCGTCATCCCTATTACGTGTAAAATCGCTATACAAAATAATTCTATAATAGAAAGTAAAATCTTAGTATTCTATGGATATGGTAGAGAAAAACTCCCGATCTGAGTCCTGGACTTGGACACAGGACGTAGGGTTAAAGAATTCCTTGACAATCGATTAAAACTCCCCTTCCCCGCTCGTGTTATTCTCCCTGCCTAGCCAAATTTGGTAAGATCCTATTAGAGCAACTTTATTTACGACTAATGTTATTAGGCCACAGAGGTACTGCAGGCTAATTCTCTGACTTTGACGTATGTTAGTTTACTTATACGAAATTGAGATTCTATGTAACAAATGTCATCTGGTGTTTACTGACTACCCCTCGTGGATATCATACAGTAGGTAGATGACATTTTTCAGTTAATTTAAATAGGTTTTTCATAAATACCAATTAGTGAATAGGCTGAGTGGAGATTATCATAATATACTCAGAGGCACAATTATCCGCCCACTTTAATATGATGCGCGTATATTAAAGTGGGCAGATAATTGTGCCTCTGAGTATATAATAACTAAAACAAGTCTGATGTCTATATTATTTTTATTATAAATTATTTAACAATTTATTTTGCATTCTCATTTTAATCACATTTTATATAATATGTTAGTGTTAATCTGAATATAATTATTTTTACCTCCATTTTTAATTACATAAGAAAAAAAATCAACAATTTTACTCTTATTGATTTAGGCCTGCAGTAAGTAAGCCAAAATCTATTAATAAATCAAAACAACAGAAGGGGTTAACAAAGCTAACACAACTTGGAAAAGAATGCACTGACACTGTTATTGGCAGCATGTCTAATACATACATACTATATACATACATAGAACAATAATTATAATTTATTCAACGATAAAGTCATATTTTATACTTCCATTTTTAAATATTACATAAGAAAAAAAATCAACAATTTTACTCTTATTGATTTAGGCCTGCAGTGAGTAGGCCAAAATCTATTAATAAATTAAAACAACAGAAGGGGTTAACAAAGCTTACACAACTTGGAAAACAATTCACTGACACTGTTATTAACAGCATGTCTATTACATACAATTACATAAATACATATACATACATAGGACAATAATTATAATTTATTCAAGGGTAAAGTCATATCACATTGGAGCGAACTAGCACTCAAAATGCAGCCTTGTAAGCTCGAGGAAGTTAAGCAAACCTGTGGCAATATCAACATTTGTCTTTATGGAATTTCATATGCTAAGCGTTTGAGACAAGGGAGTGCTGGGTGGTTGTAGTAAGCTATGTCATCAGTATGCTTAGCATCACATTAGTATTAATCAAATAATCATCAATCATTACTATATTCTGAAATTAATCTTGTGTTATTTTAAATTATATATATGTCACTGTTAGATTGTAAAATACATTAGTTTATAATCTCACTCGTGATATTATAATGTACCATCATATTGTGAACTGAAAATACTGATTATAATTTAATGAGTTATTTTTCAGTATATTATAATCTATCAGAAGTGAAACCATTAGAAGAAGATGACGGTAGATTATAATAATACGAATGAGATTATAAACTAAAGTATTTTACAATTTAACAGTAACATATATAATATACATAGATACATCATCACCACTCTTAAACATTCAATAATATAAAACAAAAATAATTAAACAATTAACTTCATATCCATACAACTTTCACAAATTAAATAAATGTGAGTCTCATTTAGTTCACAAACTGCTGAAAACTGTACAGTGACATTGCATGTGGTACTATGTTTGTCTAAACTATCAAAAATTACCTTTTTAATGTCCTTTAATGATTTGTCAGTTGTAACTTTTACATTGCAAAATGAACAAGATAATATATTATTGCTTAGAGTAAAATTATATTTCTGGCATATTGGACAAATAATATTTTCATCTTGGAGCAAAGACCAATCTACATTATCCATTTGTGATGTTTCATATTCTTCAATACACCTGAAATTAACATTTTCATAAAGATTTGTGTTAAAACAAAGTTAAATGCAAATAATTAAAATCAGTAAATACAGCTAATACAAAATTAAACAAACGCTAATATCTTCACCTTTTTTTAACTTACTTAAGTATTTAGGTATTTTATCTCAGCAACATTGTCAATCAAATATGCAGGGTAAAGAATAAAAGGTCTTTGATACTCAGTGCATAGGTAAGACTTGAATGAATTATATAGGGACCTGCCTCTCTAGTGTTTATATAAAAACTGTTTCTACAGAATTAATGTTTCAATGCTGTAATCATATTTGGGTGCAATACAGGTGCTTATGAGATTAATCTGAGAGGTAAGATGATAGTTGTAGTTAGGTACTATAGTGTCAGTGCTGCTTATTTGTTCAACAAACACAAGTGATAATAATGCTAAGACTATGAAGTTACAAACAACAATTAAAATCCACACTCCTTTCGGTTTCTACACAACATCGTACCGGAACACTAAATCACTTGGTGGTACATTTTTGCTGGTAGGGTGGTAACTAACAGCTGAAGCCTTAAATATGAACCTATTTGAGAGGTCCACTGCAGGACAAGGAAAGAGGGTGGCTCTTTATAGGAGAGGGGATTTAGAGCTTAGATCCACCATGTTCCTCCTGTGCAGGTTGGTGAGCTTAGGTTGATAATGTTCAACATCACTGATGAATGTGTTAAGGTTGAATTCTGCCTGCAGGTAGTGGAGATTTAAAGGAAAATATGTATACACTTTGACAAGCGTAAATGTGACTGACTTAATACTTATGGATGTTGAGGTACTAGCTCTGTGTGCATGAATTTTGACCCCATCAACTAGAAGTTGTCTCTACTGAGAATCTCTTATTATAATTATTTACCATGGATCACATGATTCATAGCCATTCCATTTCGATTCATAACTTACTATCAAAAAATATATGAATTAAAAAAAATTACCAATCAAGTTCTTCTTGTATTAATTCTTGTTTAATTTCTTCTAATATTTTCATTTCTTCACTATCTAATAAAATCTCACTTTTTAAACTTTCAATGTTGGAATCTTGAAATATGTCATTGTAAATGTTTGTTAAAGTACTCCGAAGTTCTGTCTCTCCTGCTGTGCTACGAAATCTATTCATCAGCATATTGCGACAATTTTGTACCTTACTCTTATAATCCTAAAAAAAATGTTAATTAGCTGAGAACTCAAGATAAAATAAAAATTTGAATACGATAAAATGAAAATAAATCTATCTTACCTTTCTTAATTTTTCTTTCAGTTCCTTTGGTGACTGAACTTGTTTTAATTTAAGATTTTTATAGGTAGGGGAAGAGCAAACTTTAGTTGATTCCATGGTAGGTTTTTGCTTTAATAATTAATAAAACTAAAAATTACGTCCATCAATTCAATTCAACGTATTTAGTTTACGAAACTATTGTGATGTATCCCAATTTTTTTCTCGTTACCTACCTATCATTTCAAATACGTTAATTATTTCACATTTAATTTTTATGACGTTTGCATTTAATAAATAAAATTCACAATCGCTTCTTTGTGGTCGATAAAATATATAGAAATAATTTAAACAGTACACAGAAATACGATGAAATTTTGTGGTATTGTTTGTATTTGTGTCAAAAAATTAAGCGCCAACCACTGACGTTTCTGTCATCCGTTACCATTTTTAGTGAATCTGAAATAATGTTGTGGCAAAGTGATCGATAAACAATAATTGCCGCAGACTTTAGTTCTAAAATATTTCATTGCGGAAATCGTGTCGCTGCTATGTCCAACGTTTTCGTGTATGTACATTCACTTCTTCTCCTTAGAGTACACATTCTTTGGTCTTCATAAATTGCTCGGTGAGTTAGAAAGTTATCTGTGATAACGATTAGCGTTTGGCAACATCACATGGAAATGTCAAATAGATGGAAAAAAACAAAGCGAGGTGAGGTGAGTGATATGTAAAAATAAAAATATGGCTAAGTGTAAAAGTTGAAATACAAAAGAAAAACATAGTTGAATGCATATCAAATAGAAACAGCGTACCTTGATTTCTGTAAAAATACAATAATGACCCATGTTGAGAAACGCCAAACTCGCCCAGGCAAGGAGGCCATACACTCTGGGCACTTTATGGTATCACATTTTGAGGCTGAGGAACAGGATGAATTCGATGACCTTGCTATACCTGTCCCTGAAGAGGAGCAAAACATTCAGAAGGAATCTGCTATTGCGACTTATATTTTGCCCGCGCCTACGGAGATATTTCAACGGTCTGATAAAGAAGAGAACATACAGCATCAACAACTTTCTATAGAAATCTCGCTCACTAAACTATTCAAATGTATGACTTTGGCATATAGGTAAGTTCCGTTTTAATGTACAATCTTGTTATACATTTGTTCAAATTGTACTTTCCAATAAACAGCAGGTAGTTATTACTTTGTTTATAATCTAACATGATAGATAATAAAGATCAATATAATAATTATTTGCTTGACACATGCACATATTATTACTTTGTAATAGAAAACAAAAGGTAACTTTAGTTTTTAAAATTAAAATAATCATGTTTTACCATAATAAACATTATATATTTTTTTAAAACATATGGACCATATTTTCTGCGTGGTTTGGTTACACAGATAACAGGAGAGGTCATGAAAGCTTGTGCAAAAGACATAGGTCACTTATTGTGATAACTCAGTCTTTAGTACTTAGTTATAAACATATAGCTATTTGTATAAATAATTTTCATTATCTCTGATTCTCCAACTGGGTACATAGGTCGTTTTAATTCCAAAAGTGTACATATGTCAGTGAGCCATGATAGCCCAGTGGATATGACCTCTGCCTGTGATTCCAGTGGGTGTGGGTTCGAATCCAGTCCGGGGCATACACCTCACGAACAACGTATGTCAGTTCTGATGCACAATTGCAGTTAACTCACTAAGTTTAATACTTTCAATAAAATACACATGCATCTGAAGTGAAAGGTCTCAGGGGTGTTGCATTGAAAAACGTAACACAAATAACGTAAATGTAATGTTGGACAAATAGTAGAAGATAATTTTTACTTTGATATTGTAATGAATAATATAAATTATTGTGGTATTAAGTCCAATCACTGTGTAAGTGTAAACCAATATTATTAAACTTTAAGCAATAAATTCTGTTTATTGCTGAAGGTTTAGAAGATGTTTATTATTCACCATTTATTAAAAATACTTTTGAGAATTATGTAATAACTCCAAGAAAAATTTGTCATAAAGTCCTAAACAGAGCTCTAGTGACAGTAAAAATAATAAAAAATTGTATCTACTTAAGTCCATTATCTATTGTAGCAATTTTGCATATATATAGCTGCAATAGATAGTATTATCCTATATATGATGTTGACAAAAGAATCACTTATTATAGTTAATCTTTATACATCTTAAATCCATCTAATCATGACACCAACCCTAATGCTATAGCTAATACTGTGTAGTAATCTTTTAGACAGGTATGCTGTAATGATCCACGAAAATATTAAAATAAATATTAATTCAATACTGGTGAAATATTTATAGTAACAAGTAAAATAATTTTCTTGAAGATATATCCAAGAAATGTTTAAGTACTTAAATATTTTGTGGACAATATATGAATCTATACTGATATTATAAAGAGGTACTTTGTGGTTTTGTAGGGTTGGTAATCTTTGGAACTACTGAATAGATAATACTAATAGAATAATACTAATAGAAAGCCACTTTATTTGTAAGTGTGATAGTTTGATCCTCATATTCTCATGAGTTTTGACACTATGTGGGTGAAGCCACAGGGCTTGGACTAATGTTATATATATTTATATGTATGGAAACAATTTCACTATAGTATTAAATAAACTATATAATAAATATATCTTATGTGTCTCTATAGACATTTAGAGCGGTTGGAATTGAAGATAAGATAGACAGGCTTCCTTCTTATCAAATTGTTATTTATAATAAGCTTAAGATCACTTATTGATAGTGACATAGATAACACACCATTTGCCTGTTAAAAAAACTTAAACACTCACAGTACAGTTTCAACACTCTAGCTGTACTTCCATACAAAAAGTATAATAATTTTCCTATAATTTATGATGGATATTTTAAATCGTTTTAAAACAAAAATGTTACTTACAAGTTCAAGGACTTTTATCGTCAATTTATATTTTAAGAAAATGCTTTTATCAAATATTAGTTTGTGACAGTGAAATTTACATAAGTATGGTAAGTGTTTAGTACATATGAAATTATCTGCATTGTTATTTTTATATTTACCAGACAAAAACTAACCTCTCCAAAATGGAATCGTTTCAAAGGTATAAAACTAAGGTGGAAGGACAAAATAAGATTGAACAACGTCATATGGAGATGCTGGCACATGCAATGTGAGTTGGATTTCTTTTGCACTGTTTTTATTGTTAATGTAGTAATTGTGATATTTTTCATAAAACAACATATTATGTATGGAGATCATTTAAAAAAAATTATCATTTCTCAGTCTTCTATTGAAGTACTTAGTTGTGTTTATAATGTACAGGTTATATGATGTCACATGATGCATAAAACATTTATTTGATTTAATGTGCTCATTGCAATGCCACATTGATTGTTTACACTCGCAATGTTGTTGGTATAGTGCAATTGTAAATATGCATGTAATTAAACTGAGTGCATGTATTTTATTGTTATTCCATCTAGATAATATTGAATATTCTTTTTAATAAAATAATTGTTAATGATTATTATTAATTTAAGCTTTGGTTATTATTTCTATATATTTAATAATGTATAAATTAATATTTTCAAATATTAGGATTGAGTTAAGGGGTGTCTGCAAATCTTTCATAAATACTTTAAAACTCATTGTCATTTTCTTTAAAGATTTTAACCATAAAAAAAAATATTTAGAAATAGTGTACCATATCTGGATCAAATACTTTGTGGAACAATATTTATGGGGTGTTTCAGTTCATTCTACTTATTATGATAACTTAGATAGCTTGTATATTACACAACTGATTATGAGTTCTGATGTAGACCTAATAATGATAACAAGGCTTATTGACTATTGACAACAAGTAGTATTATTTCCAATTTCAAGCACATGGTTTTAATAATATGTAGTTAAATATAGCAGGTGATAATATTCCCAACACATGTTATGTTCTGTGAATAAAATAATACCTGAACAATTTTATCCCTATTTACTTTGTTAAAACATCTTATTTCTTATCTTTTTTATATTTTGAACTATGTTTTAGCAGGTTTTTAAGGAATGAAAAGTTAGGAAATTTTAATCGTATTTTATAGATATAAATGGATGAAATTCAGCAATAAATCATAGTCGGCTGCAGCCTAGCATACGCTATTTTTATCCCAAATTTCTCACAAAAATGGAATATTTATGTGTAACTGTGGGCACAGCTGTTAAATAGTTTTAAAACCATCAATATTTTATACTATAGATATGTTACGTGCTTAAAAAATAATTACAAAAAGTGAATTTGGATCACTCACACACACATGCACAATTTTGTGTTTTTTATATATTTATGGCGTAGTATGGGATATTTATAGTTTTGACGCGCTAGTGACATATCTCTATTATAAAATCTTTGTCTTAAAACACCTAAAGAGTTCATCTTATATTTTTATAAATTTTTCAGTTATAAAGAAACAAAATACTTTAGTCTGCCAATTTGCATCCCCTTTGGATGTGGATACGCACGTTAAACCAGAGGTTTGTAATTAATATGAATATTTGTAATCACTTTTAGATGACAGATTTTATCAAAATGTTGTGTTTGTATATATCACATATTTAATAAAAAAAATTATACTTGTTGTATTTTTACAATTTTGAATTTAACTGAATATTTTATATTGATTTTTAGACAACAATACTAGAAGGAAAATATTGGAAAAGAAGAGCTGAAGCAGTTATAGCAGAATATAAAAAATGGCGCATGTTTCACATTATGAGGCTCCTTGGCAAGGGGGACACCTCTGTCCAGGACTCGGTAAGAATCAGTTCGTATTTTGTTAAAAAAAATCTTTTTCATTTCCTGAACTAAATTACAGTAGATTGTTTAGAATATAATTATGATACTCAATAAATAGATAAATACATTTTGATTCCTTGGCTTACAACTTTGAAGATTAATAGAATCATAATAATAATAATTAATTAATATAATAGTTCTTAGAGATTACTAAGTATAATTTCTATTGCACTTTGACAAGAATTTGAGCCACCTGTGTTTTTATATGGTTTTTTAAGTATTTTTAAACAAAATTTTAGAATTTTAACTGACTAATTAATGAATTAAATAATTGTTATTTTACTTATTTATTTTTACACAGTATTAAATAATTTTTCAAAGTAAGTTAGTTGCAACTTACCCTGAGACAGCTAGCTGTCTGGTAGCTCAATAATGAATATGCCACATGCATTTCTTTGCTCCCAACCGAAATTCCCAACTTAGGCTTTAAAATGTTAGGGTTGTACTATCGCTTGTTTATTTTGGCGAATATTTTAGGTAAGCATCCATTTGCAGATATCAAAAGTGTGGGGTTTTCAGATGTCGGACATGGACACGATGGAGTCTCAGTGCAGCGACTTCGCCGCCAACATGCTCACGGACGAGGACTACCTCAACTTCATGAGTGACACACTCTTCTCCACCATCACATCACACCAACCTTTCGCTTTCCCCGATTGCCGGGAAATCGGTATTGTTATTTACTTGAGTATCAACAAAACTTGTTCATTGTTGTAAAACACAAAAGAGAAAACTGTTGTGTAACTTCGCACATTTTAATGTTATTGATTTATACGAAGTTCCTTTTAATTTTAGCCAGAGGTGCAAGCTTAGCTGATTTCATTCAACCAAGCTTAGGTCCTCTGCAGCCCAATCTTGATGATTTCATGGACACATTAGAACCTCTCCACGGTTAGTAAACAATAATCATAATATCACTTTAAAATTTATCACAAATTGACTGTACAAATGATAAATCACATTGTTTTCGTTCAGATCTTCTATCGACTCCTCGTTTGCCGCCCGTGCCGGAAGAGACGACGATTCCTCCCGAAGATACTTTGTTCAGGAGTGGAATGTCAGTAGATACTTATAACACACAGAACTATATTGCTGACAGTCAAAATACAACAGTCACAATGCCTACCAGTCAGATGACTATTCATGGTATTTGCGCTAATTTAATACAAATAAACATTATAATCGAGAGCGTGAATTCATATCGTGTTTATATTTCAGGTACAAGTAATAACACTCAAATAATGACTATGGGCGAGCAGAAGAGTGATCAGATGCGTATGTACAATAACAGCCGCCTGTACGGACAGACGGACATGTCCAACAACATGCTCGGGCAAGAGCTGCTGCCGGCTTACCCGCAGAGCACGTACGAGCAGCAGAGCACGCAGGCCGACGCGCACTTACACGGCAACGTGTACGCGGGCAAGTCCTCCCGAGTGCAGTACGTTAACACGCAAAATAAAATCATCACTCCACAAGAGACGTATCCCAAGTATGGCGCTGGTTAGTATTTGTTTCTCCTATGCCGGTCTTAGCGGTTGAGGAGACCCAGAGACGTATGAAGCGCACTACGAGTTATGACATCTCCATATGAGAAAAAGTCAAATGTCGCATAATATCGGCGAAATCAAAAACATCATTCTCTTTCATCTCATCACAGCAAAGAGAAAGCATTATTTATCTTTTTCTCGTCTCGAGAAATATAGTCTACTGGCAGAAAAAATAAAGCTTTGAGGTGTGAACATTGCGATGCTCATCAAAATGTAACTGTTTTAACTACAAAATGTTTTTAGAAAATGCGTCGAAATGTCGCTCACCTTTCGGTTAATAAGGTCAAAATAAAAAGTTCTACTTATCAGTAACGGAGATTGAAATTTTCTCATAGGTAACCTGTTTATGTGGTTTTTTTAGTCTAAATGTGTTTTTGACTGAGTACGTTAAATTATTTACATCCGTATCGTAAAAACTCGTGGATTTTTAAAAGGTAACCCGATAGGAAACGGGTTGTTATGTACCATCGCCCCTGCTACTTATATTGATATACTAGAGCGAGGTTCTGGACTGGGTTCTGCTTGCAATATCTTAAGGCCGCCACTGTCATCTATTATTTATTTCAAACAACTGATTAAATTGTTGACATCGTGAATTTCTTCCAGCACTTCCGCCCTCGCAGACAGCACCCGAAACGGTGTCTCTACTGCAACAGCCAATACAGAATCCGAAGTACGCATCCACTGTGGTGATCCAAGGAAGGAGCGGTTACAGTCGCGAGAAACCCCGGTCTCGATTGAGCCACTACTCGAGCCAGCCGGCGAATCACTACCAGGGTTACTCTCAACCCGTTCAGAGTACGGTACACGTGGCTCAGCAAAGCTACGATACGCGGCCGGTGGTGCGACAGTCGTCGCCACAGTTGCAGTACATGCAGCCGAGTCCCGACTACAAAGCGAAGTCGTCACCGACTACTTTGCGCTCGTTCAAACTGCCCTCCCCACCGCTGGTACCTGTCTCATCGCAACAGGTAAGCGGCAAAATCTGAGATTGTTTTCGGATTCAATCACATGTTGTATACATTGATCTCCTATTAAAAAGTGGATGCAGAATCAGCGACCAAAAAACGAGTCCCCACTCAATGAGTGCCAAACACAACTTTTTGGCACTCAATTCAACAGTCACATTAGCAAATTCAACCTTAAACTCAATCCTTAAGGTTGAATTTACCCTGAATTTGGGATTTTATTAAATATTGGACTATATTTGGCTTTTAGGTATAATTTTCTTAACCAATAATTCTAAAACTGTTGAAGCAAAATTGGCCAGTTTTTAAGTGAAATTTTCTACATGATTGAGCATCCTTTTATTATAAGAGGTCAATGGTGTAACGCAAAGAAAAATCAAGACAGTAGATAGCAGAATTGTTAAATTATAAAAAAAAATTCTGTTGATCAGAAAAAACGTTGCTTCGAAACCACTGATAGAAAGATAATAATTTACTCATATGTTTTTGCATTGGTGATGCTCCTAAAGTTTTCCACACCCGACGCCTGTGTAACGCTTGTCTCTACACCGTACACTACATCCAAAGGTAAACCGACTTCCGAAATTAGAAAGGCTATAATACCTTCTAATATTGATTTATATGTATAGATAACTCTAAAGTTGAGATTATATTGTTTATATGATTGATTATTTTATCGAAAGCAATTATTTTTTGCTGATGTCAGATATCACTGCTAAGACTTAGAGGCGCTGACTTAACCATATTTCGCGTCCGTGCCATAGATTGTCACATAACCTCGCATGTAGAAACGCACATTTTTGTTTAGCTATGTTGTACTATTGCATCCTTGATCTGGATATAGAAGTAGAATATGTGGGTTCAGCAGGCGCAGGTGTCGGTAGGCGTCGCGAACACGGCGAGCGGTGTGAGCGGAGTAAGCGGAGTGAGCGGGGTGAGCGGAGTGAGTGGAGTGAGCGGGGTGAGCGCGGCGAGCGTGCGCAAGCAGGATCAGTACCGCTCGCACAGCCTGCCGCTGGGCGCGCAGCTCAGCGTGGACTGGGCCGTGAGCGCGCCCGCTACTGCGCACGTTCACGATGCGCCGAGCACGCACTCTGCGCGGGTAAGAAGGCTTGTTCTTACTCGACTAGAGCAAACTCAATAAAGAAGATGTTAGATATCTACTCGTATTATTCCTTCATATAAACATAACGAATAGTGCGGGTTTACATGAAGGAATATTATTTCATATCATTTTTATAATACGAGTATAATGTCCTGTTTTCAGCACACTAGTTTGTTTAATGAGAACTAACTTGACAATTTAACTGCAATATATTGTAATTTAAATTTATTGAGTCATAGATGCGCAATGCAATTTAGTCATTAGAAGACTTTGATACCAAAGTATCGACGTCTTTTAATAGGTGGAAATCGTGTAGCACTTTTGTTACTCCAACAAAAATCTGGATGTTATTGTTGTGTATTTGTGATGTGAAATTCACGAATTTATATTATTATAGGCTCGTGAGTCAAATCCTGGGGCTTTGCGGATACGGTCGCGGTCCACGTCGGGCGGCGCGGGAGAGGTAGCGGGCGCGAGTGCGGGCGCGGGCGCGGCAAGCGTGCGCCGCCCGCCGCCGCTCACGAGCGTGGCGTCTGAGCCCACGCTGCCGCAAGCGAGCGTCATGCTGGCGCAGCTGCTCTCAGCGCAACACTGTTAGTATCTATACTCATCATCATCATTATCATCATTAGCCGATAGACGCCCACAGCTGGACATAGGCCTCTTGGACTTTAACCACAACTGTCTCGAGCCGCCAGCAACCAGTGGCTCCCTGCAACCCGCTTGATATGCGCCTCTGTTAGAGTCGCGAAGCTGAAGTGATTTATTAATGGTATTTTCTTAATGGTTTCCTCACAATGTTTTCCTTCATGTCTGAGACATTTGATATTTAATTTTTTAAAAAATCGGTTGTCTGTAAAGTCGGTTTACTGACGATAGTGGAACGTGATAACGTCATAAGAAAATTATGATTCCATCAGTTTTTCATAAGAAAATGTTCGTTTTTCTAAAATACTTCATAGACCAGAATATACTTTATTTCTTGTAAAAAAAGTTGGCAACCCTAGAGCGAGGAGACGACGCATGACGTCATCTTTTTTCGAATGTGCAGCCGGCTTCATCGAATTATAAGACGTTGTCACGTCAATATAAACACAACTGAAAAGTTGAAGGTGCAAGCTCCGGACCGGATTCGATACCCACACCCTCCGTAATCGGAGGCAGAGGTCATATCCACTGGGCTATCACATAGTACGCTATATTGTATATGTATTCCAATTTCCAGCCCAGAGCTTGTACAAATTGAACAGTAGCATAGAGGACGGCGCAGGGGCCAGCGATCCGTCCAAGTCGACGATTGTGAAGGGACTGCCCTCGCCCATCGGCAGCGATGTCATCTCGCCACATCACGTGAGAATTTGAATTTTATTTTAATATAATTGTATTTTTGTCTGTCCATTAGGCCTAAAATGCAAACCATACGATATCTTGAAACAACAGAATGACAAATGGTGACATTGGCTCTCTTCCGTTGCGTTGGGATGACAGATCTTTAATGGGTATAAGGATTTTACTTTATATGTATACCTTTTATCCCAGAAATGTACACAGTCCCCGCGGGATTTGTAAAAAACTGAATTTCATGTGGACAAAGTCGCGGGCGATCGCTAGTGAATAAATAAGGAAGCTATTTGTAGGCTTTGATTTGAAATTTCATCGCAGAAGAAATGTATTCAAAAATATATTATCAATGAAAGAACACATGTTGTAAATATTTGAATTTTTATAGATAAGCGTGAAATTGTCTTATCTTGGCACGCCTCCCTCGCCGCTCGTCCGATCAGGCGTTATATTGTTATCTGTAGATACCTACTAATTTACATTAACTTCATTTTTTAACCAGATTTTTTAAAGACAAACGGCGACTAATATTGGTCGACAAATAAAACATCGATCTCTCTTACGTTCCATCGCAAAGAAAGATACAATTTAAATCTTCTCGACCTGAAGATATTTCGTGGTGCACATTATAGGCCTATAGAGGTATCAACGCTGTATAGAGGTAGCAAAAATGCTGTATACGCATTTTGAGACGCTACATTGAGATTGTATATCATCGATTACCTAACACAAACAAATGGGGTAGTTGATATGAGTATCAAATTTAATATAAACTAAGGGAATAAGGGTCTGAAATATATCGATATTAATTAATAAAGTTAAGAATTTTTTATAAAAAATATTAAATATTTTGGAAAATTTTGTAATACTTGATGATTATTTTTACAAATGCTCCGTTTGTAAGGGATTTGTTATAGTGACGTCACAGTTGAAATATTAACCATCATGGCCGACAGGCGTTTTGGCTCGTTTTGTCAAACGCATATTTAAAAACTAAAATTTTCATGTAATCACATCAGTCCCAAAAAACATGAAAATTGAGGAAAATTATTAAAAGAATTCTTAAAGCTAGAAAAGTTAGAATTGGTTTTGTTTCAGTATTAGCTCGTGTTATCACTGTATTTGCTAAATTCTTATCCTAATCACACGGCGATATTGACAAATTGTCACTTGTTATTTATATGTATCACGCTCCCGACTTGTGCAAAATTTGAGCCGCCGATGCCAGGCCTCGCTCCCCAGTAGGCCTTATCACTGATAATGCCATAGTAATAAAGCGCCTGTTACTATCTGTCTGTCAGCCGGTGTCTTGCTATTTACTCAAACAGATTGATAAGATATGTGCGGCCAGACGAGACGTTTAATTACATTGTGTTAATAAAAACAATTTAGAGGCCTTTTATTTTATTTAATTAATTAAGTACTTGACTGCACTCTGACCTGAGCTAATTTAGAAATTATGAATAAGTCAACTGGAAATGGAGTCCAAAACAGGACTTTACGATGGTTGATTAAAATATTTAGAAAGTTTTCTAATAAATTTAGAAATGCTTCGTGCAGTTGTGTGGAAAAACATGTTGTTGGTTGTAACTAGTTTGCCATTTCTGACGTTCTTTGCTTGCGAGGTTAATAAATAGCAATCAATCAAATTAAATTATAACAACACGGAAATCCTAGCAGTTACATAAGAACATGACACTTCGTTGTAGAAGTTATCAATAAAATTTCAGTCTTTATTGAGCGATTGAAATGTGTTTGTAGTCATGTCTACTCCTCGCTTGCTTATCACACTCAAAAAATTTATTCATTTTAGGGATACTTTTATAGGTATTTGTTTAGCGCGATACATAACAAGTTGATGCTATAGGTAATTGTATATTTTTCTTGCATCATCCTAGTCAATGCAACACTTTCAATCTGGTTAATATGTAATTAAAAAAATGTAATTTAATAAGTAAGTGTATCAAGGGTTAACAAAGTAGCTTAATTTAGATTTCTTATCTATGATATTACTGTAACTGTATTAGAAACGGCAATATATTTATATAGTTAGATTACTTTTATGTATGCTACTACTATGTAACTACTAACTATGTAGTTCGTATTTATTCAACAAAATTTAAAGATTTGTTTTGTAACAAATAATTAATCGATTTCAATCGATTCGTGATAAAACTTTATTATTGGTTACGTCATAATTGTAATGGTCAGTTCACTGAACTAGTCTACTTTTCAATTCATCGAACCGCCCAACTAAATCTATGTCACTATTTGCTAGTCCAAAAATTATTACTATTTAATTGAAATAGAGTTATAGTGAATTGACGATAGTTAGATATGTTGGAAATTTTTGTGAGGTGAAAGTAAAACATTTGCACTATTTATTAATTTGTATTTCTATATATGGAGAACACAACATCGTAACCTCTTAAAAATTTTGACATTGACAACTAACAACATAACCTACTAACAACTTAACTTACACTTGTAAGTTAGTTTTATACAGAAACATTACATAGGTAGTAAGTAAAAATAAATGAGAAAAAAATATTAGAAAACTACAATAAAAATCCATTTCCATAATATCCATTAATCTATCAGCGACAATAGTTTTTATTTATTTATATTTACCGAATAAAATTATTGTCTTTTACTTTTTAGTTCTAAAAATGTATATATTTGTTTTAAAAATGTATATTTTATTGTTGGTTTGTTGGTTGTCAGTCCCGGGCACAGTCGCGCGCGCAGTCACTGTCGCCGCCGGGCTCGCCGTGCTCGGAGCGTGCGGGCTCGCCGCGGGACGCGCGGGAAGCTCGCCGCACGCACCTGCACGCAGAGCAGAAGCGCCGATACAACATCAAGAACGGCTTCGACACGCTGCAAGCGCTCATCCCGCACCTCAACAATAACCCCGCCGCTAAGGTGAGACACTTGTCAGTCCTGAGCGTAGTTACTGTTGCCGCCGGGCTCGTCGCGGAGCGCGCACTTGGCGCAGCACACGCACCTGCACGCGGAGCAGAAGCGCCGCTACAACATCAAGAACGGCTTCGACACGCTGCAAGCGCTCATCCCGCACCTCAACAATAACCCCGCCGCTAAGGTGAGACACTTGTCAGTCCTGAGCGTAGTTACTGTTGCCGCCGGGCTCGTCGCGGAGCGCGCACTTGGCGCAGCACACGCACCTGCACGCGGAGCAGAAGCGCCGCTACAACATCAAGAACGGCTTCGACACGCTGCAAGCGCTCATCCCGCACCTCAACACTAACCCCGCCGCTAAGGTGAGACACTTGTCAGTCCTGAGCGTAGTTACTGTTGCCGACGGGCTCGTCGCGGAGCGCGCACTTGGCGCAGCACACGCACCTGCACGCGGGGCAGAAGCGCCGCTACAACATCAAGAACGGCTTCGACACGCTGCAAGCGCTCATCCCGCACCTCAACACTAACCCCGCCGCTAAGGTGAGACACTTGTCAGTCCTGAGCGTAGTTACTGTTGCCGACGGGCTCGTCGCGGAGCGCGCACTTGGCGCAGCACACGCACCTGCACGCGGGGCAGAAGCGCCGCTACAACATCAAGAACGGCTTCGACACGCTGCAAGCGCTCATCCCGCACCTCAACACTAACCCCGCCGCTAAGGTGAGACACTTGTCAGTCCTGAGCGTAGTTACTGTTGCCGACGGGCTCGTCGCGGAGCGCGCACTTGGCGCAGCACACGCACCTGCACGCGGAGCAGAAGCGCCGCTACAACATCAAGAACGGCTTCGATACGCTGCAGGCGCTCATCCCACACCTCAACACTAACCTCGCCGCTAAGGTGAGACACTTGTCAGTCATCGAACTGAATGTTCATGTTTACGTCCACAAGCAAAGCATGAGTTTTAACGCAATACACACATATTAGTTGTCGTCGATTTCGAAATTATGCTGATCTTTCGCGTAACTGAGAGACACGACACAACAGCGAATGTGGCGCATAAACGACAAGAAAGAACAACAGGACGAGTGGTGCGCATAAATGACAAGAATGCACAATCGCTCGAACGTGGCGCATAAATGACAAGAAAGCACAACAGAGCGAATGTGGCGCATAAATGACAAGAATGCACAATCGCTCGAACGTGGTGCATAAATGACAAGAATGCACAACAGCGCCAACGTGGTGCATAAATGACAAGAATGCACAACAGCTCCAACGTGGTGCATAAATGACAAGAATGCACAACAGCTCCAACGTGGTGCATAAATGACAAGAATGCACAACAGCGCCAACGTGGTGCATAAATGACAAGAATGCACAACAGCTCCAACATGGTGCATAAATGACAAGAATGCACAACAGCTCCAACATGGTGCATAAATGACAAGAATGCACAACAGCTCCAACATGGTGCATAAATGACAAGAATGCACAACAGCTCCAACGTGGTGCATAAATGACAAGAATGCATTGCTAGTGCCTTGACTAAGTCTTAGTTGACCCATAAGTGTGTGGACCTATAAGTGGGTGGGGATTTCATGTTGGAATATATGATAAAAACACATTAAAAATATTATAGCTAGTGGATAAATAAGTGTTCAGTTTTAGATTATTAGGAATCTGTTAATTGATTTTGTTTGGTACTGCAATGCCTGACGCGCGAATTGTAAATAAAGAATCCGCTTTGTGTATTTTATTTATTATCAGTAATTTTTTAATATTTTTCCTTTCCTTTTATTTCCAGATAAGTAAAGCTGCCATGTTACAAAAAGGAGCGGAATACATCAAGCAGTTGAAAGCGGAACGGAATCAAATTAAAGAAGAAATGGAAAGCTTGCGGCAACAAATTGAATGCTTAAATAATTCCATATCGTAAGTATCATTGCCATGTGAAATTCTATAGTGAATAAACCAGCTAGTATGAAATTAATCGTAAAAGTAAGATTTTTTCCAAAAAATAGGGCTAATTATTTTTTTTTTTAAGTTTAACGTTTTTTTTGTGTATGTACTTTTAACGGTCATATTGAAAAAATCTAGCTAAAAATATGTTAATTTAATGAGGATTTCAAAAATGTAAGAGCATTTTTTACTAAATAATTAGTAGCATTTTTTAGTAAATAATTAGTCCCATTTTCATTTCGGCCATCATATATAGTGTTATTTTAGTAGGCCTTGATGTCAGCTATCAGTCAGTAGAGTATGTCGTATTATTTACGTGACACCCTGTATAAAGAATCCGAGTTGCCAATGTAATGTGTCGCAGTAACTGCCACTCGCTGCTGCCGGCGACGGGCGCGCCGGTGTCGCGCGGGCGAGCGTCCCGCCTGCGCGAGATGTTCGCCGCGCACGTGGCCTCGCGCACCGCGCTCAACTGGAAGTATTGGCTCGTATCCTTTGCAACACAAGTGCTACAATTTTATATCATTTAGGGCCGATTTCAACACCTTCTGACAGTTGACTGATAAATTATTTTAGCAGGGTGTTGATAAATTCAAGGTACACTGCATAACTAATATTTTTTAACTAAAAAAAAAAAAACTTTTTATGATTTCATACAAAGTAAATCAAATGATTCCGAGTATCCATGTAACACACGCCTTTATCTATAGTTGCATTTTAAAATACGTCAAACTTGGCTACGTCACAATTATAAGGATGCATTTAAGGGACACATTTTAAGATCTATTTACAAAAGAAATATAATTTACCCCGAAAATATTAATTTTAGAACACATGTTCCTTGAACATTTTTATTTAATTTTTGGTAAAGAATATAACTCCAGAGTTATGGGAAATACTCCCGAGCACCCTGTATATAAGATATAGATTAGTATGGTGTTCTGTTACGCTGTTCAAGGCGTGTATCCTTAACTCTGCATCAGTTTAGCGTGGTGAGCGCCGCGCTGGTGGAGTCGTTCAGTGCGTGCGTGTCGTGCAGCAGCGCGGCCGACCTCGTGCGCACCACGCTGCTGTGGGCCGAGCAGCACTGCTCGCTGGTCGAGATGCGCCCCGGTATGTAATAGTGCTGCTTGAGTCTGCGGTAGTGCAGCGACTTAGGGAGTACGGGAATTTTTTTTTTTTTTCTATTTTTTTTATTCTTTACATGTAAGCCCCAATGGTAAGTGATGATGCAGTATAAGATGGAAGCGGGCTAACTTGTTAGGAGGAGGATGAAAATCCACACTCCTTTCGGTTTCTACACGACATCGTACCGGAACGCTAAATCGCTTGGCGGTACGTCTTTGTCGGTAGGGTGGTAACTAGTCACGGCCGAAGCCTCCCACCAGCCAGACCTGGACCAATTAAGAAAACCTCAATCGGCCCAGCCGGGGATTAAACCCAGGACCTCCGTCTTGTAAATCCACCGCGCATACCACTGCGCCACGGAGGCTGTCGAAATCGAAAAGACATACAAAACGCCATCTGTAGTAACACTGCTAAACTACGACACAACACAAGTAACCCCAGCGCCGAATCCGTATAATCTTTTAATGGCGTAGTTGTGACCTAACTAGTAGGAGCTTATGAAGCATGTCCGAAACTATAGATGGCGCTACTAACCGCTATTATTTTTTAAGTTTCTCTTTTTGTATTTTATTTTCGGCCGCCCTCTTGATCCCGCCCTTTCGCAAAATCCATTCTTAGCGGACGTCTACTAACTATAAATGACCTCCCTGCCAAATTTGTCTTATACGTAAATATATTCAACGTTAATATAGTTATGAAAAAAAAACAAGTTTGAAGTAATACTTACTTCACACTTGTTTTTTTATTCAATGACTAGGGGATCTGGTCAATCTTCGCTTTGACTAATTCCCTACCCATATTCTATTCTACTCCCGCCCTACACCTACCCTGCCCTACCCCCATCCTACCCCTACCCTAAGAAAAAAAAAACTCCATAAAAACCATCGTTGTACTTAAAGGAATATCATAAAAAAAAAATATTAATTTTAGTTTAATTCTTTAATAAAATCTTTGAACTTAACGAAGATCATAGGTTAATATTATTTTATTGTTTACTTTCTAGCGGTTTTGAACTCCCTGCGAGTACTGTGCACTACGACGGACATCCTCACGAGTCCGGAGCGGCTGCCGGACGAGGCGCGCGCCGCGGTGGCCACCGTAGGCGTCAAGCGCGAACCCACGTAACGCCGCCCCTCACCGCCTGCCCCCTCACCTCCACGTCACCCGAGAGCCGACCGAAGCCACTACCCCTCAAGACATACGGTTCTTTGTTTTGCAATGTATGAGATGCCTTTCGCTGGTTATTTGTTATATTTCAATTCGATTCCTACTTACTTTCACAAAATAATTAACTACAGGTACGCGTAAAAAATATTGCTGATACAATGTACTTAACTGACGAACTAAATCTGAGTTAGTTCAGTAATTTATACAACGGTATATTACACTGTATTACATTACGGCAAAAATAATAGACGAAGTAAGACCAAATAAATTGAATACAGTACCTAATAAGATAGGTCATAAAGGGTTTTGCTAAATGCCCTATTAGTTAAGATAATTATGTATTAAAGAACTCATCACTCAATTCAATTTATTTATCCGTGTTTTTTGGCGTACGTTCTTTTAAATATGTCTCGATTGTGTCTAATTTGGATATGTTTTGTATCCAATGAAACAAATGACTTTATAAAAAGTTATCTTATATTTTATTAAAGAATTTCAGTAAAAATATTGTAAGATAAAGCGAAAGGCGTCACTAGTAAATTAGATTTGCGAAAATTGTATACATTTGATGTTAGGTGGGAATTGTTTAGTGAAAATTAATAGAAATCTTTTTACCTTGTGTATAAAGTATGATCTACGTCGTACCTTAATTAAAATAATACTCAAAAGGCGATGAAACAGTGGCGGTGTATCAGGCGTATAGGCCAATCGTTATGTGCAATTTATTGGTGTTCACATCTTTATCTAGTTACGCACAATGTGTCATATGATTTCGACGGGTATTGGGAGAGCTTAAATATTCCATAGTTCAATTTGACGGCGATTCACATGTAAATATATCAAGCTCAATAATTAAACGAATCAATGAATCTTTATTTTGCAAATTATATTTAAAAAATATATATATATTTATATAATAATAAATAAATAACGTAATTGTAAAAAGATGTATTTTGTGATGGAGGTGGCCTTAATGTAGTAAAGTTAACGTGTCTTGGTCTGTACAGGTTGCCATACGACTTGTAATGTTTCTACCAAAGATTATATCGTTCAATCCGAATCATAACTAGAGACTTAATGTTCCATGTGATACGCTGGCATCCGTACGCTTGCATGTGGCGTACGCACGCATGAGACGTACGCACGCATGTGACGTACGCACGCATGTGACGTACGCACGCATGTGACGTAGGCACGCATGTGACGTACGCATGCATGTGACGTACGGGCGCCGCCCCGTCCCGCACGTGAATACCAATGTAGTCAATAAGCAAAAAAAAGAGAATTTATTGAATAATGTCGACGTCGAGATTTATTTTAGAATTACTGTAAGTATATTTACGCAAGTAAGGTACTTTAAGTAAATATTTTTATATCGTTTGTGTCGTGACACAAATATTTTTATATATAAACTGTATAAATCGGTGCCAACGTAAATATTGTTGTAATTTTGTTATGTAGTGATATAATTTTATGATGTATCGTTGACTCTGGTAGCGTCGCGTGCACGCGTGCGCCGTGCGCCCGCAGATAAGCTTTAATGAGTTATTTGCAATTGTTGTTCTATTGGAAATACAGTTTGGAATGAAACTTTACTTGTTGTTTTATTTCATTTATTTGAAAATGTCAAATTACATTACATAATAAATATCATACAAATATCCTACCGGCGAACGGTTTAGTTTCGAGTTATTATAATATCTGAGCTTGGTATGATAAAACTATATTGTTTTTTAAAGTGTGACATTCTTATAACATAGCCGGTTTATTTTAGTAAAAATACTTAAGTACTCCGTAAGTACATACTTTTTTTTAATAAGTGTTATAATACAATGATTATTAAAATTATGGTGACAATTAAGTTACAAACACATGGCTTAGTTTCAGTCTTTGTATTAAAGCGATAAATTTGTAAAAAGTGATGTAGTGACAATAAAGACTTTATAATGCTAAAAAGAAATGTTAATAAGTATCATATGGACTTTGCTGTGCACTAGACTACATGAAAGTGGAGAGAAATATTATTATCATATCAATTAGCTTACTATAGTAGAACAATATTTTTTGAATTGCGTATTATGTTATGTCGTGCTTTATCATTAGTTTCACACATTTTATAACAATTAATAAAATAGCCACTTCACGCTAACGTACGTCGAACATATGCGCACCGCATGCATACGTCACGTACCAACGCATGCATGCACTGTGTGATGCGTCAGCTTAATTCTAACGCATATAAATATCAACGTTTATTCAGTGCTAGTGTGAAGATATGCGTTCTTGAAGTAAGTACAGTACTTTTTTTTTAATAAAATAAGTTAATGACCATTAGGATTTTGAATTTAAATTAATCTCATATTTTATAAAATTCAATACAATTTTTGTAATACCGTATGTGAATAATTATTTCTAAATGCATTTGCATAAGACGATTTTTTCTCGTCCAGTCATTTTATCAACTAAGTCGATTATTTAATGAGCATAAGTCGAAGAAATTGCCTACATTGTAATTTTCAATTAAAGCTAACGTCATCGTTCGTTGGTATAGATCGTTTAACTGCATTTCCATTAGAGATTGCAGAACCAACAATATCTGAGTAGTGTGAATACGTGAAAAGGACGTTTTATTGCGTTTAGCTTCGAATATATCTGCACTGCTGACAAAGTTTGTCACCATGTCATCTACTACGTTTCCTGTATAATTCCTTCCGCACTATCGCACAATATTGTTGAAGAGGCAGCTTGTCAGGAATGCAGTTGCGAGGCAGCGGCCAGGCGCGCGAGCACCGACGCAGGCGCTGCGAGTAGAGAGTCCGCGCGCCCGCGCTCCGCGACCCGCCCGTCCTCCAGCACTACCACGCTGTCGTAGCCACGGACCGATGACAAGCGATGCTGTGAAACAAAAAGTATGCTTAGACCACGTCGCTGAAGTAAAACTTCTTACAAAAATAAAAAAAGCGCCATCTATGAACCTTATAGCTGCAAAGCAACAGGTTCTTGAAGTGTACAAAAAAGGATTGTTTCAAAGTTTTCTAACAACGCCATCTTTTGGTAGTTAAAAATAACAAACACTGTTTCACTATGTCTGTAGATGGTAGCACACGTCGCCAACTTATTCCTCAAGTCAAGCGTGAACGTTATATTTTACATTTTCTATGCTAAGTTAGTTAATAGAAACGCGGCGACCATGCGCGCGTGATGTCACCGCATCGTAGTCTCACTCACCGCCACAGTGATGACAGTAGTGTTGGGCGCTAGCGCGGCCACGGCTCGTAGCAGCGCGCGCTCAGCGGACGCGTCGAGCGCTGCGCCCGGCTCGTCCAGCAGAAGCGCGGCGGCCGTGCGCGCGTGCAGCGCTGCCCGCGCCGCACACACCCGCGCGCCACGACTGCCGTTCCAGCAGCCACGCCAGCCGCCCATACTGCATTCTGTAGACACTCTTCGTTAAGTAAGAACTCTTCGGAGTTCCTTCAAGCCTAGTACTACTCCGGCAGAACTTCTACCCTAGCCTAAATACTCCATAGGGATTTAAAGAAAATTATTTTAAGTTCTACGAATATACCTAATTTTGTCAGGTTGAATAACACAAGCGGAGAACAGCAGTGTTAGTTAACTGACAAGGATATCCTTAGCCTTACACCCATTGGTCACAAGTCCAAAGATCTGCTCGGAGTTTTTTTCTCTGCCACACTATGGACCCGGCACCCGCACGTTGTATCCATGGAATGCCTAGGTAGGTATTTGTCTCAATAGATATACTTAAGTACTTGAAACCACTCACCTAAGCCAGTTGACTGAGCAGTAACATAATCGTACAACCCGACAGCTCTCAAACTCTGCCATATTTCTTCGTCCGTGTGCACAGCAAGAGGGTCCAGATTCTCTCGCAGAGTGCCAGAGAACATGACGGCCTCCTGCGGCAACACCACCACCCGGTGACGCAGCGCGCGGAGCGGCACTCGCATCACGTCTTGGTCGTCGACGAGCAAGCGACCGCTGGTAATAGTTGTCGCTCCGACGCAAGATAACACTAGAGACGATTTCCCGCTCCCACTTCGACCGCACACTGCCACCTGAGTAAAAGCGAGTTGTTTTAATACTGGCAAAAAGTATACGTAAGCTAGCGTTTGGTTGTATTATTAGATAACTCGGCTTAAAGCTGTATGCGTGGTAGGAAATACGTAAGCTGAAAGAGCATTCTATATAAGAGGATCGATCATGATTTTCCTGTCCTGTCCTGACCTGTCCATCCTCAATCATTACATTGTCACCCAAATCTACTTATGAACTACTTACTAGCTAGATTTGATCAGTAATATAGTAAAGCAGTAGGTAAACAGGTAGCTACTGATAAAATGAATGTACTACAGCACACATCTGGTTATGTAGATATATGAATTGATTTAGATATTACCCACCTTTTCGCCAGGTTTCACTGTAAATGTAATATTTTTGAGCACAGGCGGCTGTCCTGGTTGATGTTGTACGCTTACATCTTGAAACTCTATTTTTCCGTTACGTTGCCATTCTGCAGGAATAGGACCTGAAAAGGATAAGTATTTTACTATACTGTAATTAAATATTTCATTGGATAAGCTCTTATCATAACCGTTTTATTTATATTTTTCTTCCTTTCTAAATGACCTTGAAGATATTCCCTTCACTGACAAATTAGTGGTAAAGACTGCTACGTTTAGCTAACGGAATGAAACCATGACATTCACCCTTCGAGTCCGGCACCTTAGCCTAGATATCTGCAGGTCGAGTTATAGGCACACACAACTCCTTACGTACAGTCGTCTCTGTAGTCCTCCTGCGGCCGCCAGCTTCAGGTGCAGGTCGAGTTACACGAGCAGGTCGAGTTACACGAGCAGGTCGAGTTACAGGCACACACAACTCCTTACGTACAGTCGTCTCTATAGTCCTCCTGCGGCCGCCCGCTGCAGGTGCAGGTCGAGTTACACGAGCAGGTCGAGTTACAGGCACACACAACTCCTTACGTACAGTCGTCTATGTAGTCCTCCTGCGGCCGCCAGCTGCAGGTGCAGGTCGAGTTACACGAGCAGGTCGAGTTACAGGCACACACAACTCCTTACGTACAGTCGTCTCTATAGTCCTCCTGCGGCCGCCCGCTGCAGGTGCAGGTCGAGTTACACGAGCAGGTCGAGTTACAGGCACACACAACTCCTTACGTACAGTCGTCTCTATAGTCCTCCTGCGGCCGCCCGCTGCAGGTGCAGGTCGAGTTACACGAGCAGGTCGAGTTACAGGCACACACAACTCCTTACGTACAGTCGTCTCTATAGTCCTCCTGCGGCCGCCCGCTGCAGGTGCAGGTCGAGTTACACGAGCAGGTCGAGTTACAGGCACACACAACTCCTTACGTACAGTCGTCTCTATAGTCCTCCTGCGGTCGCCCGCTGCAGGTGCAGGTCGAGTTACACGAGCAGGTCGAGTTACAGGCACACACAACTCCTTACGTACAGTCGTCTCTGTAGTCCTCCTGCGGCCGCCAGCTGCAGGTGCAGGTCGAGTTACACGAGCAGGTCGAGTTACAGGCACACACAACTCCTTACGTACAGTCGTCTCTGTAGTCCTCCCGCGGCGCGCGGCTGTGCGCCAGCAGGCGCCGCACGGCCGCCAGCTGCAGGTGCAGGTCGGCGCGGCACTTGGCGAGGTGCGCGAGGTAGGTGGGCAGCAGCAGCGCGTAGGTGCCCGCCAGCCCCGCCGCCGCTCCGCTGCTGCCGTACAGCGCCGTCGCCAGAGACACGAACACGCTCGCCGCTCCCACCAGATCCTGTGCAATATCAGTAGAATTTAACCATCATTGGCCTTTACAGCCAGGTCCTTCTCCTGCTCTAATAAAGGTTGGCTTGACGGGTTAGACGGTAGACTCTGTAAGGACCGATCTGGGCGATCAGATTAACGTGTTTTTGGAAACTCGAGAGTGGCCACCGACTTCCCAAGTTCGACTGCTTCTGAGAATACCTTGGAAGAAAGAAAATTCCGATAACTAGTTCATAGTAGAACCCAGTACGCCTAGTATGCGTCAACGACATTTCCCGAGACGATTAGTAGGTGTATAGTATAATATTGTATACCAATAGTGGTGACATCAAAAATATTATTGCTCTTCTTGCATGAATGCATGAAAAAGCCATATTTTCGATTGCGCCGCTATTGATCTAATAAAAAATAAACAAATTTAGGCAATTATCTCTTGAGGCCCAATCTATAGCCTTAGGATTCGAAATTAAAACTAAGAATTCATGATCTATAGCAGTAAAGACTATTAGATATTCCGTAATATAGATAACTAGCGGACGCCCGCGACTTCGTCCTCGTGGTATTCAGTTTTTCACAAATCCCGCAGGAACCATGGATTTTTCCGGGATGAAAGTAGCCTATTTGTTAATCCAGAGTAAAATCTATTTCCATTCCAAATTTTAGCCAAATCACTTCAGTAGCCGCAGCGTAAAAGATGAACAAACATACTTACACACTTGCACACAAACTTTCGCCTTTATAATATTAGTGTGAAGTGTGATGTGATAGTGTGAAGTGTGTTAGCAATAATACACCTACAAATTCCTATTAATCAAGTGTAAAATACCAGTGTGAGTCCCAGCCAGCGGTTGGAGGAGTTGAGTAGCAGCAGCGCGTTGTGGTTTCGGTCGAGGCGGCGGAAGAACACGGCGCGCATGCGAGCCTGCAGGCGCGCGGCGCGCACCGAGCCCGCGCCCGCCGCCGACTGCACCGCCAGCGACACCGCGCGCGCCGCCGTCTCCGCCTCCACGTGCTGCAGCTCGCTGTCACGTAGACATCATTGTGATAGCCATTCACCATCCAAAGTCCTCGTGCCTGCAGCACTAGCCGATAAAACAGATCGTGTATTGGTTGCGATCTGATTGATGTCATGAATGCACATCGCGTCCAAGACACGATCAGTTTTGTCGGATGTCCTGCCGTTAGTACTGTAGGCACGTGGACTTTTTGGTGAGTGGCTAGCGTTAGACAACAAAGAGGCAGTTTTTCATCCTTATTTATCATTACTAATAGCAGATGCCACGCAGTTTCAACCACATAGTTCCCGTTTCCGTAGGAATACGGGGATAATATAGCCCCCGGGAATCTTGTAACTTTCCAATAGTGAAAGAAATTTTCAAATCGGTTCAGTGGTTTCGGAGCCTATTCAATGCACACAGATATTTTATAGTATAGATATTTTTATAGTAAGTATAGATAAGAGATCCCAGAAGTGCTGGATAAAGTTTAACTTAACACATTGATTAGTCAATCGATTGATTAGTCAAATCAAAAAATTTAAAAGTCATCCTACGAAGATACCTAATAATATTAATAATAATCAATCAACACTCGCACAAAAATTTCACTTTTGCCATTTTATAAAATTTTATGGAACGTACCAAAAAGATCAGCATTTTTACTATTATAAGTACTATTTGTGGGTAGAAGAGCAAAAATTGTATTATTCCTTAAAAAAATATAAATATAATGTAAAAGTATTTTTAAATTCTGATATGAATTATTAGCAATACCTTGCGTTATCTAAGTAGACTGACTGCAGAACGATAAAGACTATGACGGCTGGGATGATCGCCAGCAGCGTCCACGGCGCCGCCACCGCGTTCACCAACATGGCGGCGCCGCACAACAGCGCCAGCTGCGCCCATCGGCTCATTGCCATTGGTAGTTTCTGTCAGCAATTCCATAATAGTGAACCAAATCATTTATTTACATAAAACATCACATCACATTTAAATGATTATACAGAGTATTTTTTTTTTAAAGAATATTTGTCATATCTTTTTATAATATGACCAATATTCCCATTCCCCTCCAACTAGTCGGGATAGACTGTGCTAGGAGTGGGTACGTTAATAGACCAACAGGGCGAGGATCGAAACACCACCCCTCGGTGATGAGTCCGACCGCTCTTACCGTTGAGCTATTGAGGCTTAAATTTTTGAAGTGATAACTTCTTATGGAAGGGTAAACCGCTTGGTAACGTAACGTATTACGGCGCCACTCTGTCTGATTTCCCTTTCTGTCACACACGGCAGAAGGTTTACCTAAGTTATCACTTCTGTCGAGCGTCCTGAGACGCACACATTTTTTATAATTAAAAAAAAATACAAGAGTGCTGTAGACCACACTCACGACTGAAGTAAAACTTCTTTGGCTATGAGACGGAGAGTACCTAAAAGAAAATATGCGCAAACACAGCTCTCTCTTGCTCCTACAGTAACATATGAAACGTCTCTCTTTCCTTCTTCATTAACCGACGTCCGTTCGCGTCACCCGATTACACTTTTTGTAACGCTCGCGTCACGCATTCACGAGTTTACTCCCTAAGTCAATCGTGCGTTAAGAAGTTTTACTGGATTTAACGGCCTCGATGCTATTAGTGTGCATCACCAAGAAATTTTGTTTATAGACCTCAATCATAGTTCAGTGGTAAAAGCGCCGCCCTCATCACCAAGGGGTGGTGGTTTGAGCCCCGCCCGCTGGTCTATTGTCTTACCCACTCCTAACACAGTCTTTTCCGACTAGTTAGAGGGGAAAGGGAATATTGTTCTTTAAAAAAAAACTTTAAGGGTTCTTTGAGGACTATGAAACCCTAAAAACTTAAAATTTGTATTAACCTTGTCCACAACGAGGGTATCAGAGGAGAACCGGTGCAGTGTGTCCCCGGCGGGGCGCGCGAGGTGGTGGTGCAGCGGCGCGTGCAGTGTGGCGTGCAATAGGCGCTCGTGCAGGGTACGCCGGCAGCGGGCGCCAGCACACGCGCTCGCCGCCTGCGCGCACGCCGACAGGCACGCGCCGCCCGCGCACCACAGCGCGTAGACAACGATCATATGCCACATCTGTAAGAGCGATGCCCCATTAGCGGCTTGCGTCGTAGCGTCGACGTTAAAGCGTTTCGTCGTCCCAGCGACGTATCAACGGAGCTCCCTTGCTACGACAGTGTTTCACTTGTTTCGATCTATTGTTGAAACTGACTGGGTGCGTGTGTCCTCTTGCACAGCGACATCATGCATCATCGCAACGTAGGTGTGGCATACAATGCGATGATCCATTGCGACGACGCAAAGCAACACACTAATGAGGAATTTCCCCAACTCATCATTTATAAAGTCATCTATTAAATTACGGATTAAGAAATCGAGTCCTGACTAGATAATAATTAACAAGATAAACCCGCGAGCGTACGTCCAACATATTGCAGTTTGCACTCTAAGTAAGTAATATGCAGTATGCCTGTTAGTTACCTATATAGACTAACCTTTTCATTAGAAAGAGTAGTCTTCGAATTCTCTTCAGCCAGCAGTGACAGCCAATAGTCTGCGGCCAGTGCTATCGCTTGCGTGGCGGTCGCCGCGACCCAGAACACCACGCCCCACCACCCGCAGGCGCGTGTGTAGGCACACCATACTGCACTCTAAGTAAATAAATAAATAAAGGTATTAGGTTCTTATATTATAAATACCTTGATCGCTAACTGTGGCCATTATAAAAAGACTCAAAGTCAACGAGCGATGGAGCGAGCCGTTTATGCGCAACATAAGTGCCCTTCGTCTGTGGAGCGAGCTAAGCTTCTCTGCGTGATCGAATCAGAAATCAGAAGACACGCAAAAGAACCAAATAAGTCTGTTGTTTGTCCGGGTTAGTTTCTGGAACCGGTGGTCAGATTTTAATAAGACATTCATTGGATTATAGAAGAGAAAATGATTAGTTTCTGCGGGTTTTGTGAAATACAGAATTTTACGCAGACGAAGTCGCGGTCGTCTACTAGTATAGGTACTATATTCTTAAAATTTACTTTTGTCTTTGCCTTTTAGTTTATATTTGTCTGTATGAATGGTACAATACACAAGTTCTCCCTAGGGCGGATAAATGATAATTCTAATTAGATGTTAGTGTTACGTGAGAGACATACGTCTGGAGATGGTCTAGCCTCTAGTACAATGGTATAAATTATTATCAGATGTCCTAGATGAGTCAACAATAAAGACCCGGAGGGCCGCAGGTTGAGTATAGCAGGTCTATTAAAGTATAAGATCCGGCATAAGAAATATATACGCTCATCTCTTATTAATTAGGTATACGAAATGAATGATCGAAAATATTCAACTTGACACATTGCACTTAGAGTTATTTTCTCTGATTGAACTAAGATTTTTTAATTAATCTAAGTACGAGACATTAGTACGTATATAGTAGGTACGTAAGTATTTAGAGTGGTATGTCACCTCATTTAAAACAGGTTCTTCTTCTTTCGACGCGCTCGGGATGTCAGGAATGGGCACAGCGGCCGTCTCCACGCCGTTTGCAGCTATCGAGGTGAGTGTCGCGTCGGACGATGCCTCTACTTTACCTAACAAGATCAACAGGTACCGTCTTAATTTATTGGGACCTACTAACTACTACCTTATTACTTATAAATAACGTAACTATAATATAATATCTAACATAAAATAGGTACAGTTTTGTTTAAATTTTTGCGAAGCCTTTGAGGATGAAATAAAAATTGGCAATGTTTTTTATATGCGTGTAGGTAGGTATTATTATTTATATTTTGTACACAATTACTAAATCTATCAAATAACAAATAAAAATAGCAAGTAGGTAATATAAGATAGCCTTACGAAAATAGATAAGTAAGAATAGTCTATATCTTGGCCTAATCAGTTCTCTTTTTGTGTAGAGATCCACGATCTGCCCAGCACCTGTACTGGCTACAGGCCGGGCAGTTTGTTATCAAAAACCGATCTATCAACATCGGTTCTATGAACCATCTAATCACAATGTTCTACCAACATTAGTTATTGTGTAGGATGGTACTTGAGTTTTTAAAAAAATAGCTAAGTAAATTATTTACCATTTTGACCTTCGGCAGATGAATCAGAGTTATTACTTAAAAAGCGGCGCAGACCTCTCGGCGTCCACCTAAAACAATATGACTATGAGCGAAAGTAGGATTTATTGTGTGAAAAGTAAAATATAGTGAAAGGGAGGGATATCCGTTCTCATAAGTAGGTACGTATCTAGTATTTTAGATTTTACGTATACTTACGCAGAGAGAAGAAACATTTAAATGCACACAATATAATACAAATTTAAAATTAACATTCAATAATTAAAACAAAAAATTAGCATGCAAAGGCGGCCTTGGCCTGTTACGATGTGACATTTCGATTCCTTATCTACAAACGCTAACGCTTTGAAAACTGGCAAAATGTATGGGAATGACACATTCGATCGACAACTTGATCACATGCTCTGTCGATAGTGAATGTCATTACCATACATTTTTAACCGAATTCAAAAAGGAGGAGGTTCTCCAGTTGAAGCTAATCCGATGATGTATTAATTCTAGCCATGAATATTGAAATGTGTTTCTTTTATAAACGGCTTAAATTAATACGACACCGGCTTTGCACCGTCTTGAAACTGATCAGCATGTAGAACATAATAATATTATGATGTTATTTTTCGCTTTTTAGTTTAGTGGGTACGTTTTTAGGTTTTGAAGTCGGTTTAATTTTTTTAAATATACTTTTTTAAATTTTCGAAGCTTTAGTGTTTGTAGAAAGAGAATCGACGTGCAACAGGCTCTTATTGCTATAAGCTTTTTTATTGTCTCTCAACCTGTGCCTACCTATACACATGCAGTATATCTTTCAAACTAAAATAGACTTCCTATTTCGTTTTACAATCTTTATCTACTGCAATCATATACAAGAACAAAGATCTAATTACCTATTGGTCAATCTATTTGGTAGCTCAAATTCAGATATCAGCAACACTAAACAGTCAATATCTTGAAAAAAGCTATTCTTTTGCCTGAATGGAAATACGTATCTACTATAGTTTAAAAGTCGTCATATGAGTGCAACATACGATTAAAGTTTGATGCTACTTTGAATAGAACTGATAGCACATGCAGTAATGCAATTCTTACCTGGTCAACGTTCTATGATAAAGGCGTTGGCGGCTTCCGTTACGCAGCGGACTACCCTCAGGATGTTGTGTATTAGGTTCGACAGCACTTACAGCGCGTCTAATTTCGTGCCGCCATCTATTTAGGAAATTACTCTATTAAATATACATATACCTATGTATAGAGGAAACCAAATAAGAATTCAAACTGTTTAACGACTTAGTTACCGATAGCTCCTTACACGCGATATTCACACAAAGTTACTTTTCCTTCTTTTTTTATAAAAACTATATTTGCCATAATATATTTTAATAACGTAAGTGTATTTGCAATACCATATTTTAAAAGTGACTAATTCACTCCTCTTCTCGGACTAGAATAAGTCAGAAAGACTGTTAAAAGTGGATACCATAATAGTCCAGCAGGATTTGAACCCATGGCCTCCTTTTGAATCTATCACATCAATACTGTTACCGAGAACCCTATTACTACAGAAATAGGCTTCATAGTCGCTCGCCTTTTCAAGTTATTTGATTCTTCGAGTTGTTTTGATCGATATCTATTGTTATTGCTTTGTTTACGTCAAATTGGGTAGAAAAGACAACACAACACAAGTGAACATAAGTGAACTATACTATACTACGACTGTGGACTATGAATTGCCTACGTTTGAAAGTGTGTAAGTATTGATACTTGGATTAAGTAGTGGAATAAAGTCTTATACGAGTCACCAGGTGTTTAATTTCAAATGCTCGAACCCTAGTTCGTAACAATACCAATGATTAATACACCGAAATCTGCTCAAAATCATCTTCTTCAGATATTTGCTTAATCAGTATTGGTACCACTTACTTAAAGCGTGGCAAAGTGGGAGGAGGTGAGGAGAACTGTCGCTCAAGAGGAGGTCGCACGCGACTCAGTGCGCGCCGCCAGGTGCCGCCCACGCCCGTGGGCACCTCCGCCAGCAGGTGCGCGCCGGTCACCTCGCTTATGTCCAGTTGCTATGGCAATCATTTGTCAACTCACCAAGGATACTAAGCAATTGAAATTTGTTTTATAGAACTGGTTTATATTTCTAATTTCTTAGATAATGCTGTGAGATGGTGATAGCAAAAATAAAACACTTATGAGAAGAATACACTCAGTATTCTTCTCAAACTCTCAGACTGAGCGCGTTTGAGTCTACTTTTAATTTTAAGTTTACGACAAAAATTATCTCGATTACTTTAGAATACAGTAAAAGTGAAGACAGGGAAAGTGGAAAAGGATGGACGACGGCCCATACCCACATAACAAAAAAAAACGGAAAATAAATAGTTTATTGTTAAAGACTAGCGTATGCCCGCGACTTCATCCGCGTGGAATTTAGTTTTTCACAAATCCCTCGGGAACCATGGATTTTTCCGGGATAAAAAGTAGCCTATGTGTTAATCCATGCTATAATATATCTCAATACCAAATTCCAGCTAATTCAGTTAAGTAGTCGAAGCGTGAAAGAGTAACAAACATTCTATCATTAAAATCATCAGTTTTCGCAAATCTCGGGAAACCATGGATTTTTCGGGATAAAAAGTAGCCTATGTGTTAATCCAGAGTAAATACAGTTCCATTTCAAATTTTAGCCAAATCGCTTCAGTAGTAGCGGCGTTAAAGAGTAACAAACATTCAAACATCCATACAAACTTTCGCGTTTATAATATTAGTAGGATAGGATAATAGATATGCATTGTAAAATTGTTAAGTGGAAATAAAGCTTTGTATAAAAGCCCTGACCGCCGGTTGCTTGGGCACTCAAATGTCCCGCAGCGGGAGGGTTGTTTTTTTTTCTATAAATTTTTAATATTGTATTATATTTTTCATATAAGATTGTTAAAAATAAAAAAAATGAGCTTCAATTGGAAACCCACCAAGGCATCATCAGACAAGTTCCTCTGGAACTGCACCCGGCTCACAGCTCGCAGCAGCTGCGAGCGCTCCCGCAGCGCACCGCCGGGCGGGCCCGCGCCGCCGCGCGCCGCCGCCGCTCGCGCCTCCTCCGCCAGCTGCGCCCACTGGCTCAGCACGCCTTCGCTCATGCTGTTCAAGCGACCCACGCCACTGACGCGACCATCTTCCATTACTATCACCTGATCAACATGGACAGTAATGAACTAAACAAACAGTTATATCTACTAGGTAATTCATTTTGAGAAGCTCCATATTCTCTACTAGCTGACGCTTTCCGTTCCCGTAAGAATGCGGGGATAATATATAGCCTTCCTCGATAAATGGGCTATCTAACACTGAAAGAATTTTTCAAATCAGACCAGTAGTTCCTGAGATTTATTTCTGTTTTGTTTTCTGTTCCTGATTTGAGCTTTACAATATTAAGATTCAATAAAGAGGGAGGTCTGGCTGGCTGTATATGTTTTCTGTGTCTGTAGTAAGCCGTTAAAATAGGCTGATAGTGATGACTTCCTTCTTCACGCTGATTCAATGCGGGCCTGTAATAATTTTTGATTCTTTATTATTGTTGTTTATTAACCGAGACGGACGTCTTAACGTGTTCTGCGAATCACAAGAACGTAACAATACCAACTTCACAGGTCAATAGTTTTACAGAAGAAAAAAGCTCAATATTAACCTGACCCAGGACCTCATAATCCGTAGCTAAGCTTACCAAATGTTACAATAACTTTTACACGATTGACCAGTGGATATGACCTCTGCCTTCACCTACTTTTCAATTATGTGCATTTTAAGAAAATAAATATCACGCTAAAGGCAAAACATTGTGAGAAAACCTGCATACCTGAGAATTTTCTTAATTCTCTACGGGCGTGAAGTCTGGAAATCCGCATTTGGCCAGCGTGAGAGGAGACTTGTACTCAACAGTGAACCAATACGGGTTGTTAAAGATGCATAAGATAATTGCATACCGTATCGGCATAGTGTAGTAGTTCCAATCTATTCGTCGCCACCAGAACAGTACGTCCACTACGAGCGGTGGGCAGCAACGCTCTCGCAACCACGTGACGAGCTAGCACCGCGTCCAGCGCTCCGAAGGGCTCGTCCAACACCAACAACTTCGCCTTCGAGTACAGAGCCCGAGCTACGCATACGCGGACCCTCTGACCACCCGACAGCGGAGTTCCATAGCTTCCTAGTTGTGTATTATCACCATCTACGAACAAAAAAACCGAGTACATGAGCTGTTGCAACTTCTAGTCTAAAAACGAAGATTAATCAATAATAGGCAGATAGAGCGTGCGGAACACGTCGTTGCCGCTCCATATACAAAATTCAAAAACGAATACATTCTCGATCTCGACTCTCAACTCAACACGAAGCGTCGCATATGTAATTTTCAATGTTATTCAAGAAAAATGGCGTCTTATGTTTTTAAATATTTTAAAAACTGATCACAAAAACTAATGTAATAAGATGGAGTATTTTTATAATAGTTATTATTGATTATTATATTAATTTACGTAATTGATGTTAGTGTTAAATTTTGAAATACCAGTTTTAATAAAAGTTTGTATATACGGTCTACGGATGTCAAGGAGGCGCGTGACGTTTGGTTTTTAAGGGTTTCGCCGGCTTTACCACGCTGTTAAAAGTCATTCTGTATGATCCTTATTCTGTGTTTATAAAGAACACCGAAAAAAGAATCAATGTATCTGGGTTTCGGATTACGGTGTATTGGTTTACCTGGTAAAAGTTGCAGATCTGGTCGCAAAGCTGTAGCACGAAGAACTCTCATATATCTAGTGGTGCACCACGCATGATCCATTACAATGTTATCTTTAATTGAGCCCTCTAGCAGCCAGGGCGGTTGACCAGCGTACCATATTGAACAGTTCCTGTGTAAATTAAATTATGTATAGAACTATTTTAGCTAGAACCATAATAGCCCAGTGGATATGACCTTCGCCTCCGATTCCGGAGGGTGTGGGTTCCGGCGGGAATCCGGTCCGGGGCATGCACCTCTTTCTTTTTCACTTTTCAGTTGTGTCACAGAAAACATATGTACAAGTAGTTTTGTGCATTTTAAGTGCCTCAAACGGTGAAGAAAAAACATCACGAGGAAACCTGCATACCTGAGAATTTTCTTAATTCTCTAGGTGTGTAAAGTCTACCAATCCGCGTCGGGGCAGCGTGGTGGACTAATGGCCTAACTCTCGTTATGAGAGGAGAGTCGAGTCGACAACCGAATATGGGTTGATAATGATGAATAATGATTTTAGCTAGATGCTATAATGTTTAAATATCATAGGCAATTGTAAGTAGGTAAAGATTGGAAAATATCTGGATATGGGTAAGTTGCTAACGATAAAATATTGTACAAATCTGGATAAAATATTGAATTAAATGTATAAGAAGCAATGTATAGACATGTTTTCTGTAATTATATAAGTTAACATTGTGAAAGGAAGCAAACGTGATATTGAATTCTCGGCGATCTCATTAAAATAGATATCGTTATATAACCAAAATAAAAAGTGCATTTCGTGCAGATTCTTTGAATTACAATATCAGAATTCATTATTGGTCTTATATTACCTATTAACAAATACGTCTCCACGTTCTTGGTGCATTTCTCCGAGAATTGCAGAAATAAATGACGATTTTCCGGAACCGGAAGCTCCGACGACCATTATTAATTTTCCTGGATAAATCATACAATTACTGTTACATAGTTAGGATTTCTAACACATTTCTGGATACAATAATATAATGGCTTCAGATATATGTTGTAGTATATGTACCTGATGCAATATCTAAATCATCAATTTCTAACCATCCATTTTCTTTTAGTCTCCAAGAAAATGCTGCGTTTCTAAATCGAACTAAATACTCTTGGTCGTGATCTACATTTGCTTTATTCTGATTGTCAATCTGTTCATCATCAATGTTGAGTTCATCTTTTTCAGAAAGTGGATTTTCCTCCATTGTTGCGTCAATGACGTCATCACAGTCATGCATAACGTTATGTGAATACGTATCGTCGTCAACGTCTCGTGCGTTATAAGATTCTGGAAGTTCTAAGAAATCTTTTATCCTTTTAGTGCTGACCTGGAGAATATTTCCTTTTATTTATTGGTAGTGTAACGTTAACAGAAAAATATGCATAAAATTTTGGCGTACACATTTGATAAAGAACTTACCATAGCTTGAATTATCATCAATACGGTCACAGGGAATATTAACATTGGTATCGTTAATTGGTTAAAGAGTGCCAATCCAGCAAATACGTTCACAACTGTCAAATTACTGCTTTTGTCAAGATAGTAGTTTGTCGTAAAAGTAACAACTGTTACAAATATTGCGGATAAGTGTGTTATAAAGGCTGAAAATAGAATTTATTTATATTCTAATTCAATTGTAAGAATAATTAATTTGCACTCAAAGGATTAAAATCAAAATAATTTACATCCATACGTACTTAGCAAGCTCCAATAAGCGGAGTCTTTATTGAGAAGTTTCAATTCTACTTCTCTAAGCTGTAATATTTTTTCATTGAACAAGTCCTCCCACACGTACAATTTTATAACGTTCATTCCTTGTAAAATTTCGGATAATTTAGAAACTCTGTGATCAGTACATTTTGAAGTATCTTTGGAGTTATCTGAGATTCTCTTTCCTATGTAGAATTGTATGGGAGTTATGAGTAAGGAGCTAGCAGACGTGCCTATTATGGCACTTATACCCAACTTTGTGTACAACAAGTATAGGATGAGAGATATCTGAAAGTATTCCCCAAAAATTATGCACCAATTATTATATATTTCATCATCATCATCATCATCATCGTCATCATCATCATCATCATCATCATTATAAATCAGCCGATAGACGTCCACTGTAGGCCTTTTGTAGGGACTTCCATACATCACGATAGTAAGCCACCTGCATCCAGCGAATCCCTGCGATTCGCTTGATGTCGTCAGTCCACCTGGTGGGGGGTCAACCAACACTGCGCTTACTAGTGCGGGGTCGCCATTCCAGCACATTGGGACCCCAAAGTCTCTTCGAACTATGTGCCCCGCCCATTGCCTCTTCAGCTTCGCAACTCGTTGAGCTATGTCGGTGACTTTGGTTCTTCTGCGGATCTCCTCATTTCTGATTCGATCACGCAGAGATACTTATGAGGTCGATAGTTAGCGACCATTTTATATTTAGTATATATTATTGCCAATAAAGAATCTCCTTACCTTCAATGGTATGGCCCACGTATAATGGTAAATCCACACACTCGACATTACGTTATATGTATCTTGTGATATTAAATTTATAAGAAGCCCGGCTTGAGTGTTTGATTCTTCTTCAGGATTACGAAGAAGTGGCGAAACTTCTGAATCTCTATCTAGATCTGTTGACCAAGATGCTAATCGCATGCATTTGTCGTAAATCATGCTCTGAAATTGAAAATTTTAAATATTAAGTCTGCCAGAAGTCGAGTGTTCCGCTAATATGTATTTAGTAGTTGTATCTACTTACTTGCAATGCCATTTTAAGTCTAGTTCCTTGGACTGTTATTAAATGAGTAGAATTTTGGGACAGAATAGCTTGAAATACAAGTGCCAGTGTAACAATAAGCAGCATGACGTATCCATTCGAGAAAAATTCCTCCAGATTGACTTCAGAATCCGTGTCGTTGTATGAATTTGGTTCTTGTATGAATTTAATAATTGCAGCCAATCCTACGGCGGGTATGATCGATATTAAATCCCCAAATAATTTTAAAAGTCCTCCTTTGTAAAAGTTTGGCCACATCATGGTAACGTAACATTGCCAAATACTGGTGCTTCGTTCTTTATTTTTACTTATCTACAATGAAATGTGTGTTTACATGAAAGTCGCAAATTATATTTATAAGTAGATAGATATTAATAATATATAGAAGACAAAATAAAAATAACCTTTTGATTGAAATATAACTTTCTAAACTTTTCGTAATATATTTTCGATTTCTCATTTTCAGGTATATTTCCAAAATTATTTTCAGCGTTTTCATCCGGTGCAAAATATCCTTTATATAATAAACGGTTTAGCCAGAAGAAAGTTATTTTTGAAAAGAAGTGTGTATCGTTATAAATGTAATGAATATCTTCAGTTTCTGTCGTACTTTTTTGTCTGGACTGCAGTCGTTTTGTAACCTGCAAAACCAGTGTTGTGTGACTTAATCATACTTATTAAGGTAATTATACTAATTATTATCTAACAATGCGTAGGTATCTGCTAAAAAAAGACTTACATGAGATGACCGTGTTTGATAGGACTTTATTAGCGAAATCTACCCTGTATAATACTTTATAGAACCCATTTTATAAAATATTAGGATTTATTGCTATTTTAAAGTCATTTTGCGCTATTAAGACAGGACAACGGGATACGTTTGGCGCCAGACAATCGTCTCGTCGCTTATGGGCGTCGTCTGGCGTCTCACAATGTGAACACCACACAAGGACTGCGTCACTATTATTTTAGGGGACTGACCTGTATACTATGGCACTTTAAAATCTTACTACGCATATAATGAATTGTAATAAATATTCGATTATTTGTTTATAACCTATGTTTTAAGTCTTTCGAAAGAAGCAGGTCCTAGATCGCATGTACTTGTTCTTGAATAAGAATAAAGCAAAACTTTGGAATCTTAAAATTTATCATCACCAGGTAATCCCTTACAACTACCAGTAGGTAGTTCTAGGGGTTAATATATATTGTCGTCTAGTCCTCTCATGATCAAAATATGTAGTTACAATAGTATTTTAGTATTAACTAGCGGACGCCCGCGACTTCGTCCGCGTGAAAGTCGTTGTAAACTTTCAACTACCCCTATCCTACCCTACCCTAAACTACCTCTACCCTACCCCTACCCTACCCTATCCCAACCCTACCCCAACCCTACCACTACCCTACCCCTACCCTACCCTACCCCTACCCTACTTATTAAGGCTGCACTTCGTTATTTATTCCTCCCACCGCGAGTCGTGTCGAGCGCGGGAACCGTTACACAAAAATAATCCATATAGCATGAATTAGTATTTACGCGCGCAATGGCTTAGCATATTTCTTGTATAACTTTGGTGTTTCTTTACCGATTTTTATGATTCTTTTTTTATTGAATAGGTTATAATGTTAACTTTCTTATTAGGGATGAGTGAAGAGTGTTATAAATATAAGAGTAGACAAATATAATTAGAAAGCTCCGAACTGCTAAGCTATTGGGACTTACACGTGTTATTGTGAGTCAAGCATAAAAGATAGATGTATATATGCTGTTGTGTTTTTATAGATAATTTTAAGGAGAACATTTCCGTCATACATGATTTCCATGTAGCTTTAACCATTAAGGCTGTACACGCGACGGAAGCTTAAAAAATTGAGTAACTTCTCCCGTTTTCTCAACATTTCTCTTCACTGCTCTGCTTCTATTGATCGTAGCGTAATGAAAAGTATACTATAACCTGCCCAGGAGTATGTAGAATAATTGTACCAAGTTTCGTTAAAATCCGTCCAGTAGTTTTTGTTTCTATAAAGAACATACAGACAGACAGACAGACAGACAGACAGACAGACAGACAGACAGACAAAAATTTTACTGATTGCATTTTTGGCATCAGTATCGATCACTAATCACCCCCTGATAGTTATTTTGGAAATATATTTCATGTACAGAATTGACCTCTCTACAGATTTATTATAAGTATAGATAGATAAATAAATAAATAAATAAGTATGAAGTAAAAAAAAATACTTACTTCATCGTAAAAACAAATACAATCAACTCCAGAGACGATCAAACAGAGGATCGTCGCACAACCCTGAACGCATACATCGATAACGTTCGGTACAACTCCAGGTAGAAGGTTGTTATATAAAATGGCTGCGGAGGTACCCGCGGATAGCAGCCAATATATTGCCAGGTAGAGTATTGGTGCTGAGGAGCGTCTGGTCCAGAGCGAGATATGAAGAGCAGCAGACGCCAGCCAGGACAGAGGGGGCATGAGAGCTGACACCAGTCTCACCGTGTTCCCCGGACGGAGGGACGCCGCGGCCGCCCCGATACACCACGTCACTCCCAATATTAGACTCGCGACTCCTCTGATATTTTGACCTCGCCATCGTACGCCGTTCCTAATTAACAATAAAAAAATAAAAAGACCGTTTGTTCCAGATGTTTTACCATAACTCATTGTAGAAATGTCATGAGTAATTCAACAAGTAGCTTTTAAATAATCTTCGTTTTTAGTATCTAAAAGCCAGCTCTCATCTTTTGAAACGTCAAGTTCGACTATTTGTAGAGACTATCACCGGAGACTTACTGCTGAGCCATCAATAAACTCAACAGTTGCTCTTAATCATTCTTTGCAATATTTTAATCCATCAAACAGATGGTTTGTGATGGGATAAAGGTCGTTTGTGATTCATATCATCTGCAATTTCTTTTTATTTAGTTTTCTCTGGATAAAAGGGTATTGTAGTCAAAGTCGTAAAGATACCTGAAAACTAGATATTTTCTGGTTTTACCTACCATTGCGACCGCGAGGATGAGCAGCTGAAGACCAAGGCAGCAGCGATGGCGGCGCAATAGAGATTCAAAGAGTGTAGCGCCGCAGACAGCACGTGTGGTGGACACGCGCTCATACCCACACATGGCACCTCCATCGTTTACTCTCCTTTGGTCAACGCTGTAAAACATGAAACGTTAGACATACCTGGATATTATGATAACAACACACACAGCGATGAAATATGAACGAAAACAGGACTGCTAAAACAACAAATAAGTTATATCTAGGAAGTACAGACCTAGGACACTTTTTGCTCAGGTTCAAAATGTCAATGGTTTTAGATTGAGTTTATCTCATTAACAACTCTTTTTTATACGTTTTAGGTTGTATATTTAACCGACTTTAAAAAGGAGGAGGCTTTCCCATTCGATCTTATATACATTTTATAATGCGCGTTCGCAAATAATTTCGTCGTTTATGAACCGATTTTCATGATAGGTACTTATGTTAGAACGGATATATTCTGAGGGTGATCCCAGGTGATCAAAACAAAAATTCGAGGGAAATTTTCGAAAATTGTAGGAGCGATTAATGCGTAAGAATTAATTTATCCATTAAATATTTTGTACTTAGATATAATATAAAACAAATGTAAGAAGTCGGTATGAGTTTCTTGTGATTAAATTACCTAAATATAGGTTAGGTAATTTAATCACAAAACGGACACGGACGAAGCTGCAAAGTTTACAACACCGACGTAACGTAGCCTGTCTTTGGGTCTTTTACCCTACCTATTTATATTACTTGGAGAGTGTGCACAGAAACTTTACAATCTAGTTCCTCCATCTCCATTCTAGCATAAAACAGCGAGATGCCGGCGCCGCTGCTGTGAACAATGGCATCCATTTGTTGTCGATATTCAATCGAACCGCACGAAACATTTTGCATTAACGTTTCTAATAAGAACTGCTAAGATGTAGAATGCTCTTCCGGCGTCTGAGTTTCCTGACGCGTATAGGTAATTCGAGCACCTTCAAGGTAAACTTCAAGGCTAGGGCTAGGTAAGCGCTTTTCATCTACGACCTCATAATTGCTTTCCATTAGGCATGATAGTAGTCAAGCGCAAGCCCATAAAACATAACAATATAAAATAGTTTACAAAACTAAAAAACATGCTAGTCATGTATTGTCATCAGAAATCAGAGCGTGTGCAAAATTTCATCCTAATCGAAGACCGGGAAGTGGGTCAAATTAAGATTCCATGATTTTCTTACTTACATAGTTACAAGTGTTGTATGTATGTTTTACAATTGTTGTGTGTATGTTTTACAATTAGGTTAGTTACAATTAAGTTAATTTACAGTTAGGTTCTGTAAATTGTTTTACAATGAGCCTACCTATCTATTCCTCCGTAGTGTGTTTTCACGTATACTATGTAGGTATTTTAGTTTTAATATAATCTTTACGTAAAATATTTTATCCTGTTGAACAGGAAACGAGCGCTCGTAAAATAAACAGGATATACCTATAGCAGGTAGTTATATGTGTACAAACTAATAACCATTTCGTTATTGATAAATTTCCAACTATGGTTGTATTTTATGGTTCGTTAATCGTTAATCACAATGATTAAAATCATTGATTAGTCATCAACAAACTCTCACAGCATCTCTAAATGAATCGAAAACAAAAATTCTTTTCTGAGTCACGTAAACGTATCTGGGTTATTCCCAACATACTGAAATGAATTAATGAACCGTTGAGCTATAGAGGTTTGTTGTGAATAGAATTGTGTTATTCAATTGGTAAAATTTAGGTTCACATCTCAGGGAATGTCGGCTAGTTTGTACACAAATAATGCATTAGTGCTTATAATAGTTAAAACCTTGTGCACTTGCATAAATGTACTGCCTGTCCTGTGGACTCAATACTGAAGAAGGCCCTACCCTAGTTAATAACTTTAAGAACGCCACAGGCTTCATATACCCCTTTCCTAAAAATTTAAAAAGGCCTTTTAAAATGGGCTGGTTATGATGAATAACTCGAATTACAGCTCTAAGACTTCCCAAATAAAATCATGAAAATATAAGCTCATTGCAAACAATGATACACATTCTAAGAAGGCTAAGGATGATCTGATAAGATGCAGATATGAGATATGTATGCTGGTATGTGAGAAGCGAATGAAAGATTGATGTGTATCAAGGCAACATCCACACAACATCCTGTGCGCTGAACAATACGCCGATTCTTAACTACATAGTACTTACGTCATAACATAACACCCGCAATTATGTATACATTTTGGTACTACAACATAATACCTACCTACTACCTAGTTACCTACACTCAATGATTTTATACTATAAATACCGCACTAGCGCGTCGAAACTGAGGCGAACAAAATCACCCATCATCATCATTCAGCTCACTGTTGCGTACGAGTCTCCTCTCAAAATGAGAGGGGTTAGGAGTCATTTATTATATTTTTTTAGGAATTTCCTGTACCTTTATATTATAAAAGAGGTGAAGTTTGTGAGGTTGAAAAGGGTAATCTCTGGATCTATTGAACCGATTTAGAATATGGTATATTTTATCCCCGTATTCCTACGAGAACAAAACTTTCGCGGCTGAAACCGCAGAGAGTCTGCTAGTCAAGAATACTGGTACGTACCTATGTACCTATTACCTACATATATTTTTCCTAGTATGAATATTGAGTCATACCTCGCTTGATAGAAATGGAATACTTAATTAAAAGAACTCGTGGATAGGTACCAGGAAATAAAACGATTCCATGATTTTTACAAAATTAGAAATTTCATTTAAAAATCTCCGACATTCATGAATTCAGTTAAAATAACGACTTTTAAGTTAGAATTCTTTCCCCTTTTTTATTTATCTTTTTATTGAGAAATAATACAATAAGAAACCTAAGCTAACTTATCCTATTAACTATAAAAGTCACGCCCACATGGAATTGTGGCAAGAATACTGGCTGCATTTCTGTCTTGGACAGGCAGGCTGATCCTTTGCGCAAAAAATGAGCCAGCCCGCCAGCCCTTCAGTCGCTAGTCGGGCCAACTAGCCGCGGTGAAATGATTCTGAGATATTTTTTGGCACTGCGACTCCATGGCCCAAGAACAAATATATAACTCTCAGACAGAGAGGCATACTTGAGCCATTTACCGGTTTCAGCTGTTTCTGCTGCGGCTCCCGGTCTTGATTCTGTCTCCCTGACATGACACGGTGCTAATGTGCCAACGCATCTCACTGTGTCAATCCATCAGGTCTCGTTCCATCATTTTATTTTTCCCGATTTATTTTTCCCTTGCTATTACTTAACGATGGTTTGACCAATTGCCATACTATATGTTTTCTAATACTCTTTCATTTGAAACTCAGTCGGTTAGAGAGCGAAAGCCTAAGATATCCTGACATAGGGATGCACTGCATTTTATGAAAGTTGAAAGTTCTCTAGCGCGTCCTATCTTACGTTATTACGCTAGTCAATTAAGGAGTTTAGACTAGACCGTGGTGGCTTTGGACAGCCAGGCTGCTTCTATTCGCAAAAAATGAGCATTCTATCACCAGTCGAGACAACCAGCCGCGGTAAATGATTCGGAGAATTTTATTTTCACTACGACTTCATAGCCCAAGGGTCTCCACGGCAAAAGGAACAAATATCTGTGGTAGCTTTGGTTGGTAGCAAGTTTCAAGCATCTGGACTCTTGAAACCACAATTGTCTGAGTATAAAACCGTAATTATTCGATATATTCTACGGGATATTATAAGGAATCATGACTTCTCTAGTCGCCATATCCTTAGCTTGACAATCCACTTCAAAATATTTAACGGTGTTTTCCGAAAGGTTGCTGCGAAGATAAGTGATTGGCAACTAGGGACATCATTTTTCATAATAACGAAGAAAATATCAAAATTATTTGCTTTATATTTTCTTCGGCATAATATGAAAAAAAAATATCCCTAGTTGCCAGACTATTGGTCGGTTGAAGGTCTGGACTATTGAAGCTACAGTGCCAAAGACATACAGAGGATAAACTTTTATCATCGTTTATTGGGCCAAGTTTAGAAAACATTCATGTTGGTGTTTTAACTTTTTTTAGTTTTACGCGATTTTGTGTTTAGCAACTTTGCAATGTTTTTGTTCAAGTCGAAAGAAAGCATAGGTCCTAACTGTAGTATTATAAGCATAGGTCCTAATCGTAATATATTATGATATTACCTATTTGAAAATATTTATAGTGGTTAATTATTATACAGTGGCGTGCACAAAGTTTTCAACTAGCGTTAGGACTTAGGGCACTATATTATGTGCATACAACATTACAGGTCTGTTAGGAGTAGGTAGCATGCACTTCATAGATTTTACTTTGCCTACCCAAAGTAGGAAAGAATATCTATAAATCTATATAAGTGCATGCCGTTGGTTTTAATGTGGTTTGATCTACGTTTACTAAATTAACATAAATGTTCAGTCTCATGGTGGAGTTAAATTATTAAATCAATAAAATCTACGTACCTCGTATTTGTTCTATCAATACTCATATATGTTTAATAATTGGAAAACGTACATACGTATAACGTTTATGGAGACAAACCAAGGGCCTACCCACAAACGCGGACCCCGTAACACAAGTGCCATCAACCGTAACTATTTGATTGTTAAACATAATAAAACTACGTACTCGTAATAAAATGTTTAAATCTATAAAAATCACCTTTAACTATAAGTAGTCGCGATCACCCACGATCACCAAAAAATAATAAAAACATCCGAATGTTCGCTTATTAATTCCAAAGACACTTCGCATTTAAGACCGCACGTTCACCGTTGTATACATTATAATAATTTAAAGTATTGTCCATTGTCTTCGTAATGGTTTTGTCGGGTGGAAGAATAGTTACGAGGGACTTATATTAATGTTTTATATTAGTGTGATAAATTGGCCGTGTCGGAAAAATCGTTGTGGCGCGACATACGCGACGCGAGCTCACACACTCGTGAACAACTGAATAGCACAGCAGAAATCAGAATACTGGCGAGTTGGCGACTGGCGCCCAGCCGATTGGATGTACTCCAAATCGAGTTGGAACCTTGTGATTCGCGGCTGTCGCACACTAGTCTCGTTCCTCGGCAGACCATGACTGGACCATGCATAGTAATATGCAATCTGCAGTCACCACAAGTCCTCACCATTAGCATATTCGCTTTTAGTTGAACGAGAATTGTTACTTACATTATTTTGACGCGTTGCATTACTACCGGCTTACCAGCACAAACGCGAGGTGCGAGGTCGACCTGCAACCTACATTTTGCTTATCGTGTTCAACATGCCCTGCTTTCTTAAACAAATGCGGGTTTCTACATTGCACGAGAAATTATTATCTACTCATAACAAGATTATTTTCTTGCTTCGTAAATAGTGATGTTTATGCGAAAACAATAACTGTTTTGAATAATTTAACACCCCCATCACTCATCATAGAGAACTATCTAAGTATTAGAAGTTACGAGTAAGTGTAAAAAATAGTTCTTCATTGTTTTACTAGCTAATTACTTTAAACGATACTTTAATATGTTTATTTATTTATTTTATTTATTTATTATTTAACAAAAAACACATTTAAATTAAGCCTAACCATAGTGCAAAAATGTACTTATAGATATTGTGGTACTTACGTTCATCAACCCATATTCCGCTCTCTGCTGAGCTCGAGTCTCCTCTCAGAATGACAAGTGTTAGGCCGATAGTCCACCACGCTGGCCCAATTGGCAGACTTCACACACGCACACGCAGAGAATGAAGAAAATTCTCTGATAAGCAGGTTTCCTCACGATGTTTTCTTTCACCGTTAGAGACACGTGATATTTAATTTCATAAAATGCACACACAACTGAAAAGTTGGAGGTGGGCCGAATCCGAACCCACACCCTCCGGAATTGGAGGCAGTGGTCATATTCACTGGACTATCACGGCTATCCTTGTGCTACTTAAAATGTAAAGTATATTGAAGAAATTTATTATTTATTAAGACTTCAATATGCTTTACATTTTAAGTAGCACATGATCTAGAAAAATATATACGTAAAAATTTCGTAACCAATGAGAATCGAACTTATATCTCTGAAAACTGAAGTAGAAGCGCCGTTCTATTGGGCCGCGGTCCCATTATTGTTCAGTGTGGGTAATACTGTCAAATAGAAATCTATACAAATAAATAAAAGTGTCAGTTTGTAATTATAAATTACTAGTAGACCGCGGTTTCACTCGCCTGGTTCCCGTTCCCGTAGGAATACGGGGATAAAATATAGCCTTCCTCGATAAATGGGAATACTGAAAGGATTTTCAAATTACCAGTAGTTCCTGAGATTAGCGCGTTCAATTTAAACCAAACAAACTCTTCAGCTTTATAATATTAGTAAAGATTAAAAAAGCCTTGATAAAAATAAAAACAAATGTATTTGTAAATTCCAAATATTTATTGCGATCTAAGTTAACAATCATTTTATTAATTAGATCTAATTCTATGCATAAATATATTACAGTGTTTATACTCGTATGTACAGACTTCGTCTTTACATTACAAAATGTAGGTACAATTTGGCATCATATTATGTAGTCAAGTGTTCTTATAAAAAGTTCCATCACAGTATTGATTTTAAAAATTAATATCCCATCCCGAGACTTCGTCCGGCGGTAACTTATCCTTGGGATATTTTTCGAAGTTGGATAAGTCGAGATCGTTCGCGACGGGCTGTATCAGTGGCGCCTTCATCTTGCCCTCCCGCAGCGCTTCCCAGTCGAAACCGAGGAACCATCTGAACAAGTCAATAATCTGTTTATCATAAAATAAAACTATATACGGTTGAATTGAGAAACCTCCTCCTTTTTTTGGAGTCGGTTAAAAATGGAACTGACTTTAAACTATTTCAGTTATTTTGATTTTAACACAAAAGTATACTAAACCAATTATCATGAAAATTTTGTCAGGACAACTTAATTAACAAATCAAACTGTAACCAAAATAAGACCCTAGAATGCAGAGAATGATATTGAGTGGAGTCACGCACTTGTGAATGTTGTGTGTAGGTTTAAAGGACCTTTGACTGTTAACAAACACTCCCCTTTTCCGCTCAAGTCACTCTCTTCGTCTATTCCAAGTTACCCATAAAGAATTTACACAACAAGAAATGTGGACTGCTCGAACGCCACGAATATATTGAAGATGACCGACCGCAAGACAATCCGTAACGCCGCCTTAATCCTTAACGCCTTATATCGCAAGTCGTTCCCGCCAACCGATCGGTACCCCTCTCTAGCTCCCCACTCTTTACGGAAACAATTCGCGCCACCTAGCGTCGGCACGAGCCAACACGACATCGAGCGACGTCATATCCGTCCCAGACTACTATTTCCAACACTGTTTAAAACAAAAACATAATTTTCAAAATGTGGTAATGAATGACGAAGTTAAAGACAAACATAAAAAAACATACGAGTCGAATTAAGGACCTCCACCTTTTTTTGAAGTCGGTTAAAAATATATAGGTAAACTCATTCAAACGACAAGCTAAATGAATTTAACCAAACCAAAAGTATTTCGTTTCCGCATCAGCCTAACTGCGTGTAGCGCGAAAAATTAGTCAGTATTCTTGCCATTCCACGTGACGTGGGTATGATCTGTATAGTTATTAGGATAAGTTAGTTTAAGTTTGCTATTGTATTATTTCTCAATACTACTGATCCAAGCACATTTTACTGTTATAGGAACGCGATTTCATCCATTCTCGTTCCCGTAGGAATATGGCTTTAAATAATAATAGCATGACACTGACAAATAACGTAGTGTACAAATTGGTAAAAGAATTTTCAAACTGGGTGCGGTAGATCCAGAGATCCCGAGAACCTCACAAACTTTTATTTCTTTATAATATTAGCACTGAACATAAATTGCATAACTTCAGCCTATAGGTCCAGTTCAGTCTGATTCCAGTGAAAATAATCATTCTCCATTGCATGAAATCCCATGAAGTTAAAAAAATTAATGTAAGACAAAGTTACAGTGAAGTCATTATTACATTAACTTAAAAGATTGGCAAGTATATACATACTTGTGATTCTTGATGTCAGCGATTCCGTTCTTCAGATACCCAAGTCGCTCGGAGGGCACGGCGCGGCACAGCTTACGTATGAGCATCTGCGCCGACTTGGGTACGCGCGGGTGGAAGGCGACGGCGTCGATGCCGCGCAGGATGAGCGTGTAGGTCTTCATGTGGTCGCCACCGGCTGCGCGGAATGGCGGCTTGCCCACTAACAGCTCGTGGATAAACACACCCAACGCCCAGCAGTCAACGGAGCGGTCGTGGCCCTATGGTTTTAAAAAGTTTATATTATACTAGCGGACGCCCGCGACTTCGTCCGCGTGAAACTCAATGTAAACTTTCAACTACCCCTACCCTACGCTAACCCTACCCAACGCCTACCCTACCCCTTCTCCTTCTGACAAAAACAAACACATAAAAAAATAGTGAAATCGGTCCAGCCTTTCACGCGTGATGGTATGAGCAAGGGATTAGTGGATTTATTTTTATATATGTTGCCGGTCAAACCCGATTTCAGGACAAACTAGTATAGCCTAGTCCAAACTAAGCCTGATAAGATAAACCAGTTTAAGCTAGTCTAAACAAATTTTTCTTTTTTTAATTAAAATACGCACACTAGGATAAACTGCTATGGCTTAGTCTAACTATAGGATTAACTAGATTAGCCTAGTATAAATTAATTTGTCCTAAGCCCGATAGGATAAATCAGTTCAGGAAGAACTAGTTTAGCCCAAGCAAAACTAGTTTTTCCAGAAATCAGGTCTGGGCGGTAACATATGTATATAGATTATACAGATATCTAGCCTATGTGGCTTCGAATCACGTGGTCCTCCGTTCGAATCCTGGATCGGGTCATGGAATAGCTTTTATTTTTTTTTATGATTTTAGATTCAAAAATTCACAGCCCAGAATTGGGAAATAGATGGTGTTCGTCGGCCCCGGTGATTATAATTAACATCTTATAGTAAGTAGGTAGCCGTTAATAAAACATTAACCCGCCAACACGCATTGGAGCAGCGTGGTGGGCTAAGCTCCAAATCTTCTCTCTTATAAGGAGGAAGGTCTGGACTCTGGACTGATCATATAATACTTTAAGATTGGTAAATAACGTGATATCGAAAACTGGCGGAAAATTTTAAACAAAACACTTAAAATTACAATTGAACATAGGTCTAAAGTATTGGTGGTATCTTTCATGGATATTAAAAAATCGGTTGTCTGTGAAGTCGGTTTACTGACGATGGTTGAACGTGACAACGTCATAAGAAAATGCTGATGGAATGGTTGCATTTTTCAAAAGAAAATGTTCGTTTTTCTAAAATAATGTTTAATAATCTTCATAGATCAGAATATACTTTATATCTTGCAAAAAAAAAGTCGGCAACCCTAGAGCGAGGGAATGACGCATGACGTCATCTTTTTCGAGTGTGCAGCCAGCTCCATCGAATTATAAGTCGTCACGTTAAAAATTACCGACCTTGTTAAGCACAACTTCGGGCGTGACGTATTCCGGCGTACCAGCAAATGTCCAGGTCTTGCTGTTTGTTGATAAGCGTTTCGCAAAACCAAAATCAACCTGTAAACGGAATGTAATTCTCAGTATGAAATAATGACAATCAATAATGTTATTGGCTTTTTTAGTATTCTTGAAATTCTCCAATAAATAAAGTAATTCTTATAATCTCACCTAGATCGATCGAATAGAATTCGTATGGAAGAAATTTACCAAAATTCGAATTAGGGCAATAGAACAAGGTATACAAAAAAACAGTTTATAAATGTTCCAAAAAATTTATAAATATTATAAAATTGTCTGTTTTTACGCATCGGAATTATTTAGGATTTTGCGTTTTACGCAGGAAGATGTTCCAGAATTTACTTATTCTGGCAACAAATTAAAGGCTTTTCTTTATTTCAGAATTTTTTAAATCGGTTTAACGGTTATAGGCGTAAAACAAGAAACTCATATTAACATTTATATTATTAAGGTATGGTTACGGATACTACCCATTACGTTTTCTGTATTATACTAACGTACCAATTTAATATATCCCTGTTTATCCAGCATCAAATTCTCAGGCTTCAAGTCCCTGTAAATGATATCCTTGGAGTGTAAATACTGGAATGCTTCCACAACGCAAGCGGACATGAAACGCGCGATATTTTCAGGGAAGTATCGCTGCTTCTGTAGAATTGTCCAGACGTCGCCTCCCAACACCGGCTCCATCAAGAAGTAGATGTACTTGTTGTCTTTAAATGTACGATACAGTCTGTAAAAGAAATTATAAGTACCTAAATAATACATAACAACATGTTAATAAAGAAAGATTTTGAACCTATTGTAAAATTAAACAATACAAGGAACATTGGAGGAAGATTTAGCTAAGGTAGGTAAACATGGAACAGGCTTCATTTAATTAAAATCGTACGTATTTCGTACGTGTCTTACGAACGTAATCAAACTGATGCGTATCTGAAAGAAGGCAGTACTGGGTATCGTATTTCGAATACTATACCTAGTATTTACTTCTTCGTCGCGCCAAAACTTATCTTTTCTAAGTTTCCCCATATGTTTTTTATGCAAGATAGGCTCACGTTTGTTCACGTGATCTTACCTAATGGTAAGTGTAGATATTAGTTTAAGATGGGACACGCTTGCCTAGAAGATGCGTATTCATTCTTGTTTTAAAGATAACCAAGTTGTAAGAATTAGGAAACACAGACTTAGAAAGGGTAAATCCTAGCCGTGCGTATGAGAAAAGAAGACGCTACGCATTAAGATGTCCTAGGGACTTTAAAAACATATTCGTAGGGAAAAAACTTACCCGCTGGTAGAAAGGGAAACGTGGTACATTGAAAGAATAAACAAAGTTTATCGATAATACTCGTAAGTAATACAGCAAATAGTCCCGTGCGTGAATAAGCTCACCTGCAAATAAATCTGCTCTTGCACGCCATCATAATATTTTTCTCGTTGAAGGCATGCTCCTGCTGCTGCTGCTGCACCATGTCGATCTTCTTCAGACACTTGAGGGCGAAGGTCAGCGAGGGTTCCTTCTTATACTGCACTAGTTCCACCCGCCCGAACCCACCTACACCCATCGTGCCCACTATCTCTAGGTCCTTTAATTCCACGAACTCAAATTCTGTTACAAATCAATAAAAAGGTCATGAAATATGAGTACCTTGTAGTTGATAACACCAATTATATTTGATAATGCAAGAACGAGACTTTGTGATATCATTTTCTTTACGGAAACACGGATTATTGAATTTAAAATTGGGTTATTATAATTTGGGTTGTATATGTTCCACGTAACCATAAAACATTCACCATAATAACAACAAACACCAAGATAAACAAAATAATTCTTGTTTATAATAATTATTGAATCAGTCATCATCATCGAGTTTGATATCTTATCTGGAATTTGTCATTAAGTATTATTTCCTTAGGTATTATTTTGTTATTTCTTTAATTGCCCGCACCGTATTAAATAATTCATGGATGGATATCATCAATGATTTTCATAGTAGGTATTGATATTTATAGGTATTGATCTGTCAGTGGTTAGCATTTGTGGTTTCGGATCACGAGTTCCTGGGTTTGAAACCTGGGTCAGGCTATGCGATACTGAGTTTTTCTCTCTTCTTAGAAATCAAAATTCTTAGAAATTAGAATAAAAATTTTGAGCCAGGAGTTGGAAAGTTGGTTGTGTTACACACCCGTGCTCGGAGAACATGATAAGTCTTCGGTCCCAGTCATTATAACATTTACAACTTCTACACCACCCTAAACCCACTAGTCTGCATTGGAGCAACGCAGTCTAAGCTACATATCTCATCACCGACATGAAGGAAGGCCTGGCCTGGCATAAGGTTTTTATCTAAGGTACCTATGTATTGATTTTAATGCATTGCTATTAATAAATATTGAAAAATTTCTTGCCCAACCAATACTCGTAAGTATTCTGTGGTCCAACTTAGGTTTGTATTGTGTCCTTAGGGTAGGCAGGACACTTTTGCATTAGTGAAGTGCACGCCACTGATTAATATAGTCTGGTAATGATGATTAATGACGTATTGATCACATTTATCCAAAAAATATCTACTAGAATTATTTAGTCCTTACCACTTTTAACAACTGATGCTTTTTTCTGTTGCGATGGTCTTGGATCAGAGTGCCTTATATTTTTCAATTCTTCTAAGTTACCCAGCAGCTCAGTAAACGGACTGTAAGAAAAAAATTGTGGATTCAAAAGTTCATTTTAATGTCGTTAAAATAAAACGAGAGAAGTTGTTTTTTTACGGATAAAGATCATAGTTCATTGGACCAACCCAGCATCACCTCGTCATTCGGTGCCCACTCGTTGTTTGTCAACAACGAGTTCCGCGAGTAGACGCCGCGTACTAGTAAACTTCGCCGATTCATACATTGTCTTCGCGTGAAACACTTGCGGACCAAACGCGATCCATTCGGGTCTTGGGATTGCCTCGTGTGTAACGCAAAGAAGAGCGTCAGCAATGGTCACAGAGTTGTCGAATCATAGTCCGCACCGCACGTGATCATTCCGAAGGTGAGGCGCTCCAGAGTTGAACTATAGGCATATACATTTTCACGCTTGAGGCGAGGCGGTTCGGATAATGCGCCCGGTGGGTCCAATGAGTTTTAACCTTAAGAAACACAACGTTAGAATGAAATAAATTAACTATAACGTACCCGCGTTCTAAAGTCAGACATTCTACACCTGGAGGCATTGCGGTAACAGTGGCGAGCCGTCGATCTTCATGCAAAAGTGCCTGTTCGCCGAAGTAGTTACCCCGCCCAAGGGACCCTACTCGTCGCTCGTCCCCATCCTCCTCACGCTTCGTCACCACCACTTCTCCACCACGGATTATATAGAATTTGTCTCCTCTGTCCCCTTGCCGCACCACCACTGTCCCCGACGAAAAGAACTCCTGCCATAGCAATATTAGTTTTAATTTTAACATGGTGCACTCTGCCTGAAATTCTAATATAGAGATTTGGAGCAATATTTCCTCAGACGTATTTTGATAGTATGTATTTGCAATGTATGTGTTTAATATTTATCTACTAAAATATGTATTTCAAATATTTGGACAGTCTCCAATTCATTAATCAATGAAAGCTATTGTACGTAAACCCGTATTATTGCCTATATGTACTGAACTGTACTGCATATAAAAAGTACGTGTGTAATCGGTTAATTTTCCTTTTTATCATTTTGAAGTCTCTCGACTGTCGACTCAGTCCTAGTTAAAAGAACGAACCAAAACTGAAAAGAGATAATATTCTAGAATTTCTAGAGACTTAAAAATAACTATAGGTACTAGTTCCAGAAAACAAACCCTTTTCAGAAAGTCGGCGATCTTTGTTAACTCTATCGGATGAATGCCTTGTAGAAGTGGCACAGACGACAGGAAGCGAATGTTGTCCTCTAGCTCTTGGCGACCGCTCCGCACCATAATTTTTTGAAATACACGTCTTTCTAATGTCCATACTTTTGCCTCTGTTATACCTACAAATTAATGGTGACTTAAGTACAGGATACTACGTATCTTGTACAATGTACTACTATATATACATATACTATGTACATTGTACAAGAAGTGTGAAACTCTACAATGATTACGAGCACTTAAAGTATCATGATTAGATTTAGACATTGATTGGAGGGACGGGCATTCCCTTATTTGAATGATATGGATAAAAATTAAATTACAAATAGGTAATCTATACGAAAGAAAGTGGTCTCTCTCCAGTCAGTCCCTCAGGATTGTGGATCGTGACCACCTTGGCGAGTCATCTTTCGATAGACAATGTTCCTCCATCGAGTACGGGAGCCATTTGGACGGCACTGTAAAAGGTGCAGGCTCATGTTTCCTTGAGAAAATTCGACCATCGGGTTGGAGATCTACCTCGCAGCCGTTTGCCTTCTACATTTCCCACCACAATATTTTTTATCACATTTGTTACACATTGGCTCCGAAATTAGTGGACCGATTTTAAAAAATATTTGAAGCGACATTCTCAGTAAGTAACATTAATAGTAGGGGAGCCCGGGATGCTAAATTTGCAGTTACTCGAGCGTCATTGAGACCGATTACATTTGGTAGATTAAATTATAGGAAGAATAAATGGTTATTTACTTTTCCGCTTTTAGCGGTGGAAAAAAAACTACAGACTTTAAAAACAATTTTTATTACTTTGGCTTACTAAAATTGTAAGAAAATTTTAGCGATTAATTAGGAGATTATTTCCTTAAAAATAAGTAAAAAGTTAATCGCACTCGTACCTCGAGCACTAAAATATAAGGGTTAAATTTTGTAACTTTGAAACCCTCCCATTCCATTACGTTACGCTCAAATCGTCAGATTTTCGAAATGTGCAGTTTTTAGCTATCAACTCGCCTACCTTATCTTAATCTGACGTGCTGGTTGAGTATTTATGAAGTTAGTTTTTTTTTTGGTTGCCCTAAACGTACCCACCAATATTAAGGGCTCATGCTCGGTGGAGGTACTCGACAAAGTGTAAGGTATAGTCCCTTATGTTTATCTGCCGCGCTCGAGTAACTGCAAAAATCCCCTCTTCGGCTCCTCTACTATAAGGTAAGGGAATAGGTCTACGTGAATGACACCACGGAGGGTCAGATAGTGTACATGAAAAGGTATAAATACTTACATCTAATGGACGCAAATCGTTTTGCTTTATATAAAATTGCGAGCTCGCCAAAAGCTTCTCCAGACCCAAAGTTTTTAACAACATGGCCTCCTTTCAGGACTTCGAACTGTCCATGTGCGGAAACAAACAAATGGCTGCCGCTCTCTCCCTCGCGGATCAGGAGACTACCTGCCGGAAACTCTTGCGGACTCATGGCCTCTACCACCGACTGTAGTCGTTCGTCATCCATAATGTTCTTTAGGAACTCATTTGCCATGATAGCTTTTTTTATCAACGTCGATGACCTGTAAAGGTTGATTATCAAGATCTAATTACTGCAGGTCTATAGGCCTCCAGTTTTTTTAACGCCCACTCACCACATTAATACGCGTTAGGGAGTGGATGGGATCATAATTTCTTCTCATCAATCAAAGATCAATCAAAGATCATAAGTTCTTGAAAATATAAGCTAATGAGAAAACAAATTTATTGGTTCAAATTATATACCATCTACCAAAAAATTATTCAAAGGAACATTTTGCAGTGTAACACTACGATTTCCAGTGGTTATCTTTTAAAAAAATCTTCAAGCGGGAAGTGTCGACCAAGGTGCATAACTGGGCACTAAAGTTTAGAATAATGATTTAAAATACTACATATCTTGGTCATTGTCATCTCTGATAATACAAACACCCTCCTCAAGGAGGCAACGAGCGATCTGCGGGCAGGCAGCTTTCTCGCGCAACGAATAATTTCAATCGAAATTCAACTCGGGAATGCTGCCTGCGTGATACGGCACCCTACCAAGGGCGGCAATGAGTTTTTTAAATATTAGTTTTAATTTTATAGATTTCGTTAATTTTAATGTATTCCTATTTAATCGTTTAATTGTAAAAAGAGAAATAATATAAAAATATATTATGACAATATTTTAAATAAAGATTCTACCTGACTATTAGTTTTTAATTTTTTGATATACTTACTTTTCATCTTTAGCAAATTTATCATACTGTAAGTCGCCACTAAATCTGCCAATTTCAAGAGGTGCGTGTGGAGCAATAATACCCCGCTTCCTTTCGCTACGTTTGTTAGGGTCAGTTTGTACCAGATCTGAAATGGTTTTCCGACCACTGCTGATCTTTCTGTCTTCTAAACATTCACTTTCTGAGTCTCTAGCACTGCTGCGTGACTTTTCGCTTTGTATGCTCATGTAACTAGATTTTTTACTCGATCCTCCTGGATCAACTGATAATGTGATACTCTTTTTGGACAATGCAACATTTCCGTTTGAAATAGCGCCTTCATTTCTTGGTACATCAGGTATGTTTTCTGGTAATTTCTGTAAAGGAAATTTATTTAGTAGGCACTGAATTGTGTAGAGAACTCTAATCGAAAAATGGAAATATGGAAGTAACTTTTCCATTGTAGGTCAACCTAATTTGAAAGTTTGTGCTTTTTGTCTGTTAGTTAATAAGACGGAATGTACGGATGTGAATGTACTTTATGTGCAGGTACTCCTATTCATACCTATTACTTATATAATATGAGTAATATCACTGCTGGATATGGGCCTTTTTTAGGGACTTCCGAACAGAATGTCATCCGCCAAGTGGTTTCTTGAGAGACAGTTGTGTATTTTTATCAGTTCAGCTAGCGGTAGGTACTGGTAGGTCGACCAGCAATGGGCTTTCCGCTTTGTTACAAGGTGTTGGGCGGTCACACTACTAATTTGCAAATGTGTTTTTGTAATGTTACTATAAAATTTACGATTTCCCCTTGTGGTAGGTACGTACGTCCCTATAAAGTAAGTCAGAGGTCAGACACATGGCATCTTGCCATTTTTCATTGTTCTAGGTCAACGAGAAATTTGTAGCTAAGGGCGATACAGGTAGTCATATCTGGATGACTGAAGGATGTGATACCCTTAGAAATGTCAAATTGTACAGAATAAATGACCGTATCTTTTGACTGCGAGATGCCTATTTGAATTTTTCACAAACGCTTATCCATTTTTCTCGCGTTTCTGCGGAAAAAGCCATCGATATCTATCTATAGCTTGGCAAGTTCGTTGATGACACTCCCATGATATGCGAGCGACGGGAGGGAAAGAACTGCGCGGGTATGAAGTCTTGCACGCGGGGCATTGCTACTACCCCTCTCCCGGCCCCCGCGGACCATCGGGAGTGTTACAAACGAATTTGCCAAGCTATAAGTTTATAATACATTAATGGAAAAAACCTAGTGTTGACAAACAGACAACGTGATCCTAGGGTGTGTAGATAAGCACGAAACCCTAATAAGGACAAAGTCGTAGGCGTCCGCTACCCTATTAATCCTCCCATAACCTTAGATAGAGATTAGCCACCGTACCAATTTTTTTTAATGAAACTTGTAATCAGTTGAAAAATATGCGTTCTTTGAAAATGCTGTCTTATCACTATTTGCAACGTTTAATCTTTCAGACCATCTCCTTGACCATTTCGATTTATCATAAATAGGTAATTTATCAGAATTAAGTGATTTGATTTTTACCGATATACAAAATAATACCTAAAGTCTAAAGCTATGTAGGTACCACTGCCCAGGTGTTTTAATAAAGTAAATAGGTATACCTACCTACCTACCTAGGTATATAAAGTGCAGCCCAAAGATACAAAAAAATAACTTCACATTATAGCTAGCCTTCGCCTACCTAGCTAGATTCAACAGTGATTTCTTATATAGGTAAGTATGACCCTCCATACCCACTATAGGTACTTTAGCTTGACAAATTCGGGCATCACTACCCCCGCGCGCACGACTTCAAACCCGCGCATTCCTTCCCTCTGCTCCGCGCGCACGACTTCACACCTGTGCAGTGTTTCTCCCCGTCGTCCGCATATTATGGGAGTGTCATAAACGAACATGCCAAGCCAAATTCTTATAAATTAACAGGCCTACGTTTTCGTGACTGAAAATTTAATGAACATTTTATACAGCATTTTATACAGTTTTTATACAGCATTTTATGCATTTTATACAGTTTTAGATCTATAGGTATCTACATCCACAGTGGTTGATATAAACATAAAAGATCTCCTGAAAAGTAGTAGGTATGGTATTTATATATTTATTATAGGTCCTGTGAAATCACTATAATAAAATAGGTGGTTGGATACCATTGTATGTTGGTTTGCGACATTTATAACGCAATTAGCAAGATTGAGATACTATTTTTTTTAGAAGATAGAAGAAGTAGGTGCAGTAAGGTAGCTTGTTATCCTTATAAGATAGATTAACTTATAAATTATACTTTCTTCATAAATCACTGTATCTATCTATTGGTCAACCGAATGAAATACCATTCAATAGTTTTTCAGTTTATCGCGAACAGACTGGCAGAATCGGCGGATGCATTAGTTTTATATGTTGTTTATATAGATTAGTACATAATTGTTCAACTAACACTACCGCATTTACTTAAAGTAGTATATAGTAAGTAAAGTATTTACTTTGTAAATATAGGTATTATATTTATGCAGATAATAAATAACATTTCTTAATAGTAAATAGGTCTATAACCTTTTTCTATACTTTCACAAATTATTGCAGAATGGACAAACTGTCGAGCAACATAAGCTATTGACGAAACTTACTGTAATGGTCTCTCTCCTCTCCTCAGTACGCTCACGCGTGGGGGTAGTCAGATTGAATCCTCCTTTCGAGGACCATCTAAAAGGCGGACACAACACCATCTTAGTTACACCAGTCTCAGCGCATAGTGTAACTGAAGAACCTCGACGCGACAAGAAGCACTCGCGTAGCTTGCAAGACTGCTTCAATCGGCGCACGGGCAGCCCTTATCATGTACACTAGATAATCTTGCCATTCCGATTGTTTTAATTATTCCGTACTAAGGATGATTACTATTTATTATCAAGGAACCTTGCAATCTTATCAGCGTAAATATTATCTATTCACCAAATCAAAACTATTCATTATTAAAGCCGTCATTATTTAGCAATCATTCCCAAGCGTGTCGAATTCATTTGTAACATTTTATCGGCGAAGGCGAATTTCTAACGTGCATTTCGCTAAGCCTTTATACCTACATAATTACGTCAGAGAGACTTTTGCCTCCCTAGAATTAATTAATGGTTCATGTTTCATTCATTTGAGGGTAGGTAAAAAATAAACTGACAGGGGGTTTGGATTTTCATCTTCCTCCTAACAAGATAGCCCGCTTTCATCTTAGATTGCATCATCACTTATCACCATGTGAGATTGAAGTCAAGGGATAACTTGTAAAAAATAAAAAAAAATAATAACTAGCTAGGATTTCTAATGAAATGAAAACACAAATCAATTCATACTATAATTTATTAATAACGTAAATGAGTACACAATGCCAAAGGCTTAAATGATTCACTTCATTCAACATTTTCGATTTGAAAAAAAATATATATTTACAATAGTACAGAAAATCAGCTTCGCAATATATGATATAATCGCCACACGAAATAAAAATCCATTTCAATATTTATTTTTATCACAAATCGCATGAGAAATTGTCGCTGTGCACTCGGCTCGAACATATTTGACAATAACAAGTAAAGAATAAGTCCGCACTGACGGCTAGGTCTGAGCTTCCGCGCTATATTAAAATGTGCATCGATTCTATAAAATGTGCCAAACGGAAGACATCCATTAGTTATAACAAACGTAGGTATTTAGGTATAATAAAAAATTTTAAAACATTAAGTTTTAACATTATACGTACAACATACAGATACGGGAATTGAGCACGGTAATTAGTATCTAAATACTGGTCTAGTCGACGCAGGGTCGCGCGCGCGCACGCGGTCTACGCACGCTCCGTGACGTCAGGACAGTCGCTCACGACAGCTAGCAGAACAACCGCTTGCAACTATCTGTCAGATCTTCGACTAATTTAGCTCGTTTTCAGATTGCATCCACTTTCTGTCTTGAACAGATGTTCCTATCTATTCATACCAATGATGTTAACTGTAATATTAAGTAGGTACGTAAACCGACCTCATATGGATTCATAGACGTGCCGTGAAAATGTACAGTGTCGTGCATCACCAAGAGTGCGATGGCTCGCCCACGAGTCACATACGAAGGCACGCCGGGCGCGAACGCAAGCCTGCCGGAGTACTACTCTAACTGAACGGCGTCGACGAGTGCAATTGACGAACAAGTGATACTTATTATCTCGCTACGTTAACAATAAACCTACGGCTCAAATAATGCGCAACATGCGGCCGCGTGGCCGATACGATAACACTATATACACGGATCGTCTGTGCACAGCGGTATCGAACTATCGAATGAACGGTTCCGAATTGATTTAACATCATCTCATAAAAAACGAGAAACAATTGTTGATACAAAATACACCATATTCTTAATTTAACGATTATTATATTTATAATACATTTGATTTTGATGAATTCTTTTCAAAACCTTATTGTAGCACACTAACCATTTTGTCAGATATGTCATTTAAATTCAGATTTTTCTCCGAGTAACAACGATTTGGCTTAGATTATGAAACACCTAAAATCTTAATAATTTATTTCGTATATTCTGATTTATATTTTATATTTCATGAAAATCACGTTAAAAATGTTGAAACAATACCTTATATAAAAATCGGCATTGATCTAGAGAGAGAAGAGACATCAAGTAGACGCGGCCATTTTGGGCTCGACGCGAACAGAGCCAGAGAGCTTGCTTGTCTTAAACCTAATCCGTCCTGCGCCGACTTTGTGGTCGATACATCTCCCAAATGAGCTGCGTCTACTTGCCACACGAAAATATAATCAATCAAAGAAAAACTATTGATTGTAAAAGTTCTATCATTATCGATTTTTGCAAAATTATAAAAAAAAAATATATGTAAACAATCACATGTACTTACTTTCTGTACTTAAAATACGAAATTGCATTAAAAAAACTTATAAAATCAATAATAATCAACTAGAAAAACTAAATACCTTAAACTACACATTCACACATGAGTATTTAGCAATAAAGCACAAGTGTTGTTCGAAGCTGCAACATGACTACAGTAACGTTTAATTACAAAGGAGTACCGGGAAACAAGTAACCAGTAACGACTAGCCAAATGTTATTAGAAACTTATTTCAACGTCCAGCAGTGATCATTGCAGTATTCCAAATATCTGTATGTAGAAAGATATCCTGATTTTAAAAAAACATTTTCCCCAAGGACGTCTTCCATTCCAATATATATCTCATTAGGGTTCGACAATGTTTGTTTAAAATTGCAAAAATAATCGTTTCAAATAGTCACTTAATTCTTTGCATACATATTTGAAACAAGTATTGAAATACTTTTATAATAACGTGATTGAGTCGTCGTTGGTTTTTATTTCGGCGCCGGTTCTCCTTTTAACCTAAAATACAAAGCCAGTGGCTCTAGGTGAGAAGGACACCAGCTCGGCAACCAGTAAAATATGACACAAAAACAAAACCTTACATAAAAAGTTCCAAATCAGATATACGAATGTATTTCGTAACTATCAAGCACCTTTAAAACTATACGATTGTGCGCAAAAAGACTAGAAATCCTAAAACATGAAATACGTTATGCCGCCCGTACCGGTGGAGGTATATTATTCTCAAATATCTTTTATAGTAAATCAGACTAACAACAAGCGAGCCAAAACGTCTGCCTATATGTATACGAGTTAAAGCTATTGTAGACGGCACCGCGCTGTCTTACGAATTAACAACGAAGATCGACGTAATATCATTAAAACGGGCAACATACATACAGTTACATTGATATGTCACAATGACGGTAGATCACGATACATCGAAATGTATGAGACACAAAAATATCTTTACAAGACAACGGTGGAACTAATTCCCCTGCATTCTCAAAAAATGCAGCAATGCATAAAGGAAACACAGACATCGGCAGAAATGGTTTCAGATCTTTCAGAGTTTGATCACAATAATATATTCAGGCACCAACTATTTCTACATGACGAAATTAAAATTAAAGCAAGCGTAAAAACCATTTTTTTTTGACCAAATTATAAAAAAAAAACACTACTCGAAGACTTTCCAAGTTTTTCCTAATAGAAAGACTATTAAATCTAATGAGAAGAAAAAAAAATGACATGCAAAGCGCCGCGAACGTATGAATCGATGGGTTTTGTGCTTTGGTATAAACGTTGAGCGAATTCATAGATGTTACAATATTTTACAATCCTAATGCAAACGTTAGATCTAAACATTACGATGTCTAAAGGGTTGGACCCGTACGCATATTTGTTCCATAAAATGAAGGTATCGTAGATAGAATAGCACTGTAAATTAGATACAGTAATAGTATTAAAACATAATTACAAGGAGAAATCTCAGTGATATGTAAGAACTCCACAGAGTACTTTCCACTTAAACACTACATCTAAAGCGATATATCTATGTTTCAGTAAAGTTAGATATCAGAACTAACGACCGATAAACAACTCGATCCACTCTAATGGACTCCAAAGTAAACATTAATCTATAGTTGAAAGCGACTGTACACGATATAGCATAATAGAAAAAAAACGCTTATATGTATTTGTAGAGCTTACTCGGACTTAGTCACCTGTCGTATTGCATTTGTCACAATTTGTGGCGAATCTAGACACCGCGCCACGAAAGAAGTCCTAACTAAAGCCTGAACTAAAATTGACAGCGCCTTACACAAATGAAAATAAAGACCGTCATTACCAAATGACACTGAGCGCCATTGTGACATTAGCGCTACGTCTACGGGACTTGTATCGTGGCGCGGAGTATATTATTTGCTAATTGCAATAAATGCGACATTCAATCGTCAACCAAAGTTGCTTAATCTTGGACCAGATCGGCTGTGTAATTTCAAAACCTCATAAAGGGCATCTTTTGAAAATAGCTACTAGTATTCGCAAACAGGCCATGTACAATCGTACAAATTACCTTGTTATGATAGATATTTAAATAAAACTTTACTCTTTAGATATTTTAACTTGACTTCAATGTGAACTACTTTGATGTAGCGTTTTGAACTCCCTTTTTGTGAAAAAATAATGTCACTTGCTATGTTTTGAAATTGAGCAGCCGAGACGCAGACACGTTAACAAAATAGGAAGACTTATTTCACAAGGGAAGTAAAGTTGCAATCGACTTAAACTATCGTAAATAAAGCTATGCAGCACAAACATCTTTCAAGCTTTTTTTTAATATACATAATATACTATGTAATATACATAAGCTTTTAACGGTTGTTAATAATATGGATTGCAACATCTTAGTTACTAACCTTGTATAAATAAAGTGCCGAGCAATGCTCAATAATAGATTTATGAGTATTACTACGGGTAATGGTTACACTCAAAATATAGTTACGAGGTTATACGTGTAAATAACAACCAAACAAATGGCACCAGTATCTGTTCGCACCACATAGTAAATGTCATTAAAATATACTACAAAACGTCTAGCTACGAATACGTATTGTAAGTATATAAGACGACACGTATTCAATTTTTGAATACAACTTGTGTCATACGTATAAAATACAGATAAAATTAAAACTGTATCAAAAATAATGTTTCACGTTGAAAGAAATTTAGATGAAAACGGTTTTACTACCAGTTGTAGTTGATACTACAATTGCGGGATTAATCTCTTTGATAAGATTGTTTTAGTTCATTAATTTGTAATAGTTCAAAAATTTGCAGCGTACATCCGGAAAGCGTATTAAATGATCCATTAAATGAAATGTTGTAAAATTAGAAAAGTGCACGAATTCAATATTTACAATTTGTCTATGATATGCAAGTGCAAAGCTCACTAAATATCCGTTACATGAAAGTATTCTATTGTCAATCGTATGAATAACAACTACGCTATATCATACCGTACATGAATAATATGTAGGTACAAACATTTTTCACTCCCGTATAATTAGTAAAATAGTAACTCTTACAAATATCTAAAAGAACGACTGCACTTTCCGTTAGCTGCTCGCACTTGTATCTCTCACATAATTTACAATACAGTTCAACTTAATAAACTATTTTTCTGTTAGAAATTTTAATGACTTTGGTATTCATAAGTTCCGGCCCCGCGGGGCTCGCTCGCCGGCCTATCGACTTCTATCCAAGCTCACTTAAACAGTAATCGGCTAGCACTATTATTGATACCTATAATTAATTATTTTTTTGTACGTTTACAAAGAGAGTTCATTGTCATGTTACGTAAGGATGACGAAGGTAATTACATATTCGAGTAATAAAATTCTACTTTGTTCCACTGGCTTTAGTACGGCGCGAACCTGTTGTATCCGCTTCTGTAGACGGCAGTCTGCAACAAGAGCACAGAATTTAAACAACACATCATCTAAATACGTACATAGGCTCCTTAATGGGACCTCATCTGCGTCACCGGGGGGTTTGGTGGGCGAGCGCAGAAGAATCGCTTGATGAGGCCTAAAGGCAGAAAAGCACAATAGATCGGCGGAACGACTCTCTAAGGGCGTCTTGTCTGAGACTCGGCTTAGAGGGCCGTTCTGGAAGGTTGTTTTAGCCTGAGTGAGTGAGAGTTTTAGCTCCGGGCGCCCCCGAGATCGTGAGTTAAAAAAGCCTATCGTCTGGGTGACGTCAGAAATCGGGGACCTCGTCTTCGCCGGCGAAGACGCTGTGTAGCTTGTGTTTGTGTTTTCCTGGGTCTGCATTGTCTGTCGTTATGTTATCGTCAAGATCGTAAAGGGCCTTTTTTGGGCGTCTTGATCTACAATCAGCGTTGGAACCGGGGGTGTAGCTGCAAGCCTCAACCATTAGTTGGTTAGGGTGGGTGGAGGCTCTCTCAAAATAAGTTTTCGAGAGCTGTTTCATACATTGGGCTATTGTGGGGAGATCTAGGTAACTAAATAAGTCGTTATTTCGTACAAACTAAAGAGTGCCCGTGGTCTGACGCACAAATCGGTTCTGAATAAACTTAATGGGTTTTAGAATCGCCTTTGGACGGATGCAGGTCATGTAGAGTGACCTTGGAGCGGAGGGATAATTTGACGCATATAAGTTCATAATTGCTAGTCACAGTGAAATACAAATGCCATCAAAAACAACACTTGTAAAATATACCAATTCTCGCAACTCAATTGTTCTACCGTGATAAGTTGTGAGATCCATGTAATGTCAAGTCGGTAATTTTATTCAGTCTCAAATTATTATGTAATTACTACTAGCTAACCTAACAACATCATATAATGACCATATCAATATTAAAACTCTTTTATATTTAAATTTTAAATAAAATAGATTGCATGCCATTGCATGAATACGTAATCTTAAAGTAAATATTGACTGATTGGAATGGAATATATTTGGGACTTGTATTAAAGAGCGGATAAAAGTCTGACTCAAAGGCAACCTGTGTTCCAAAATCCAAATCACCGAAGCCCAGCATGTAGCAATACTAAATGTACTCAAAATTAGTCTTACCCCGTATCCTGTGACCGGACCTATTCCGTGGCCTAGATAAGGATCTGCGTACTCCCTGCCGTACCTGGAAAATACATATAATATTATTAAATAAAGTTTTGATAAACCACATTATGTACTAGAACTTCAAGACGGAGATAGGTCAAGAAACAATAAAATGAGAAAATGTAGAGGCAAGCGGTTGCCTTTTCAAAGTTTCTAGAGCGATAGTAACATAATATTTATGTTTTTAAATACCTACGACCAATATTTCTCTTTTTGTGGAACGAGTACATAAAAAAATCGAGATAATATCCATAATTTGCCCATAGAATCACGACAATGAGCCTGCTGAAAGCTGAAACAGGTATTAGGTGGCATAAGTATGCTTCTCTAACTGAGAGTTAGTTACATATCCTTTTGCCGTGGAGATCCTTAGGCCATGGAGTCACAATGCCAAACTATTTCTCTGAATCATTTAACCGCGACTACTGTCTCGACTGGTGACAGAATGGCTGGCTCATTTTTTGCGCAAAGAATCAGCCTGACTGTCCAGCGCGGAAATGCAGCCAGTATTCTTGCCACCATTCCACGTGGGCATGATTTATATTGTCATTAGGATAAGTAAGCTTAAGTTATTTCTCATTTACAGCTAGTTTTCGGTCGGGCTTGTATGACGTGACGGGTAGCAGCAACAGTGATTGTACCATCATTTTGTGAAACACCTGGAGAAGGTACCAGGACTTGTGACCGTGGGTGTAGGTTTAAGGAATCCATTTAGTAAGTACGCATTAACACTCGCCTACCCTGCCCGACATGTTCTCTATGCCCACACTAAACAATTTATGATCAATAATTACAACACAAAACATTATTATTAATAACAACACAAAACATTATTGCACAAAATCACTAACGCAACTAGCAGCGTCACGGTGTTCACGCTGCCCAATTAAGAACTGAACTCAAGTCATCAAATACCTTCTTATTTATACTATCACTGTTGCAACAACTTCGTACAAATACCGATTTTTTAACATAAATAATGAACGTTAATACCACCCGTACTCGAGGAACTCGTAGCTATTGCTCGAATATAAATTTCACATAATCTATACTAATATTATAAAGCTGAAGAGTTTGTTTGTTTGATTGAACGCGCTAATCTGAGGAACTACTGGTCCGATTTGAAAAATTCTTTCTGTTTTAGATAGCCCATTATATATTATCCCCGTATTCCTACGGGAACGGGAACCACGCGGGTAAAACCGCGTGGCGTCAGCTAGTATTATATATGAAGGTAACTCACGTGGCGGCGAGGGGCGCGAGCGCGGTGGGTGCGGGCGCGGCGCTCACGGCGGCGGCGGCGGCGCGTGCGGCCGCTCCGTAGTTGGCGGCCGCGGCCGCCGCCGCCGCGTGCTGCGCCGTCGTCAGCGGGGACTTCAGCAGCGGGGCCGCCGCCGCCGCCGCTGCCGCCGCCGCCTGCAACCACGCCGATTCCTAATACGACACCTCTAATGTATCATTTACTTGCGTATAATTGTTTTATGCTTTATTTAATTTTTAAATAGATTTTATAGCAAACTATAAAATATATTTAAAATTTGATTGCTTGATAGTTTTGTAGCTATAAAAACAAACGGTAAATTGAAGGTAGATGTTATCCTAAATCAATTTATTATATAAAATTGACAGATACGGGACAGCGAGAGTTTATGAGATGATGATGATAAAGACGCGCTAAGTAACTAGACAAGAAAGAAAATAAAGCCTTTCTTCCTTTTGTTGTTCATACTGGGGACAAAGTGAGCGTGCCTAGAAACTAAAATTGAAAAAATACGATTTTTCAATATGAGGATCTTCGGAGTTGTATTTCTCGATGTTTTACGAAATCGCTTTATCTGTTTTTCTATTTCGTATACCTTTAGTTTAGTTAAAAGCAACGTTAGCTGTTGAAATTACTGTCCAGACCATGATACCATCGTTATCGGATCTAATCTACCTAATGTATCTCAAATCAAATCATAATCGCGAAACATCGTCGGACTTTATTTTAGATTTAATATGTATTTTTTTATACCTATTATAAAACATTGGAAAAAGAGTGTTTGTAGGTACTATGAAAGAAGAGTAAAAAGAACACAAAAAAAGGTTTTTTTTCAAGTTCTTATCTCCGAAACTACTATACGATTATTCATGCGGTAGATCAAGCATAGTTTGGAGCAACATTTAGGCTGTATTTTAATGAGATCCAACGTGGTAAGTTATCCGAGTTTCACGCGATAATAGTTTCCATTTATAAATAGGTAACTGTTAAAACCCTAACATACAATTTGTATGCAGTAAATATAGTGAAAATATTGAACAGTGAGCCCACAAAGGCGACACAATGTATGCCTATATTATATTATTATTATTGTCTACCTAGCCATAAAGTATAATGAGTTAAATCTATTATGTTATAATAAATGATATTGTTTAGAATTACGTTTTCAGGTGATACCTTACCGCGTACAAATTTCTTCGAACGAACTTCACAGTAAGCAGTATTTATGCACAATATAACAAAAAAGAAATACAAACAAAATAAATAAATCGCTGTGTATTATTTACATTACCATGCAACGTTCCTGTAACACAAACCTACGCGTCAAATTAATAATAATTTTTCTGCAACAAACCATTAGGATGTATAAAATAATTTTGATGCAGAAAAATTAAAAAAAACAGGTAAGTATTAGGTGCTGATAGTCGAATGGGCATGCATTACGTAATAGAAAAGAAACAATATTCATGGCTGACACAAACTACGATGAAGTACTGAGTTTCTCCATATCACTATGACACAACTAAATACTCGGTGACTGTTAGTATGTATATAGAATGACAGTAACGTGTACTCCGGTGTTGTGGGCTCAATGTTCTACTCGGAGCATGATGTACATTAGCGTCTCAACGTCAACTCACAGCTTGCATACGCCTACTCTAAGTCGCCCACCGTACTATCGGACAAGGATCAACTGAACAGAAAGCACCGCCGTTACCACAACACTGTGCAACCGCGTCACGCGGACCAACCAACGGGACCATTCTATAATAATAAAACAGCAACCAAAATCCCAGCACTCACTCCACAATGATTAAAATATCAAACTGTACTAGCGTGGTGGAACATGAATTAGAAAGCGATAGAGTATGAACGTGGTCGCGTATCGACGCGACGTTACCTCGGCTGCGGGCTTCGCCGCCTGCAACAACACACGCACGGTCACCACCCACAATACACTCGCAACCAGTGGCGGATTTACCCTAGGGCCCAGTAGATCCGGGCCTTAGGCGGCCATTCTTGAGTAATGTAAAGTAGCAATGGAAAATTTTCCAAATTTCTCCATTTACAATAATTTTGAATATTTTCACAAGTATATTTTAGGATAAGTTAGTTTAGTTACCACTGTATTTTCTCAATAAACAAATACCACTTTCTACTGTCTTAAAATGTGAAACAGTTTTGAACGTTTTATTCTCCCCAAAATCACTAAAACACTAAAAATTAATAAGATTTTGATAAAAGACTATAAAATAAATTCCATATTTTTTTTGATTATAATATAACGGGTGCTGAGAAAGGGGTATTTTGGGGCCTAGGGCGGCCAAGACTACAAATCCGTCACTGTTCGCAATAAGAGGTAAAACGCTATTGCGGCCGCACTATGGCTCTAGCACAGCTGTTATTGCTATATACGTATAGATACGGCTTCTTTAGAGTTTTAACTATTATCGTTAACTGTTCGTGCTAGTCGGGGACAATACACCGCCAATTCGCTTTGCACCTACATAATAATATATAAATTGTTAAGTGAGAACCGCAGTTTTAAAAATATTTTAAGAATTATTTTAGTAACAATTAGGCGATCAATTAATTACCTGCAGTCTGTAGTTGGAGTCAGCTGTGGCCGCTGCAGCTAAGAACGGGTCGTAATACACGCTGCGAATTAAAAAAATACTGTCAGTAATATATTTTTCTTACAGAATAGAACACGTATTAAATCAATACTAAAAATATACAATATTTAAGTAACCTTTTGTATCTAAAACTGCATAAATTATATTTTTTACCTCAATTACCGGTCTTATTACTATTTCTTTAATTAAAATTCTAAACAATAATGGAGATCATACCGCTAAACTAATACCTTCTAATGGTGCAAACTATGTAACTATTAAAAGTCTAACAAGTACTAATTGGTAATAAATTAAAATAGTATGCATTAAGTTTTCAGGATACAGAAGCGTGAAAGGTTCTATAATGACGAAGAATAAAGTTGACATGCCACGATCTATATTAAAATCTAATTACAGTGCTCGTTTTTAGTAGAAAGTTTCATAAAGATGTAAAAATATCGTCAAGTTAATTTTAGCGTTCTAGAAGTAAATATACCAAAAAAATATTCTACAACATCTATCTATACAGAAAGTAAAGAAAGTACCTAATAATAATTTTCTATGTTTCAACTAGGAAAAGGTTACACATTTTTCGCATTTTTACTTACAAGGCAACTATGCAGCCTTTATCAAATAATTTTTATATTTTGTATTATTAAATTAAACATAGAGTGAGTAAGTAAGCAATGATATTTATTAAATACAATATTTTATGATTACGAGCGCAAGCGGATGTTCAAAGGCGAAAAATGCATATCCTAGGAAAGTTAATTACAATAAAATAAGAGTGATTAATTATAGAGTATAAAGGTTAGATTCGTACCAATCATGTTACTGGAAAAGGGATAGGAAATTGTTGTGTTGTTTAGGATAGGAGATGCCATGGGATAAGCTTCGCGTCCTGTTTAAATTCAACAATAAAAATATTAGAAGTTCTATAATTATACTAAAAGCCTAACTCGATGTGCAATGTTTAACAACAAACTCGATGTTAAATGTTTGATGTAAAATAAAGTTACAAAGCCGATTGTCATTTCATACCTAATTTATATGAAAATATGTAACATTTTGAAATATAATAAATATTTCAAAATGTTTTTCGTAAAATATTAACTACATCTCATTGTTATAAACTTATTAATCAAAAGTGTCATTTATTTATTTATGAACGAGTTCTTTAAAATTATTAATAGGTGCAAAATGACTACCGGTTTTGTTTTTAATAAATAGCGCACAGCGAGTTTGGCTTTAGTTATGTTTCTATCTATTTGAAAAAAATAATAATTTAATATAATTAATTCCCAATATTTTTTATCAGTAATCCTGAACATTTTCGTTATAACTTAGTGTTCATTAGTTATGATAAAATCATTAGCTTTTGTTCTCTATAAAGCAATTAATGATTATAATTGCCCATAACATATTAAACTTGAAACTTTTACATATTTTTTTGTTAATGTAGAGTGTTGTGAATGCCTATTACTGGACCATAAAGCATCGTAAGCGATCTATTGAATATATCGCCAACGGGTATATTTTTAATTTATAAGGAACGAACGAAGAAGAAAACGAACAGAGGAATCATAATTGGCAAGAGAAAGACGAGGAAGGTAACAACAAAAAATACAAAAGCAATGTGTTTTATTATAGATCTACATTTGCTTTCATATTTATAGTACCTATGTTAGGAAAAAATGTGCGTTGTGCAACCACCAAATTAATGCATAGCATAAAACTAATAAGTACTAATTACAACTTTAAATTAATAAACGTACAGTTAGTGACGGTGGTTTCACACACATGTATAAAAGGTGAAATTCTATAACTTACTGAAACAATTGTAAAAACACCTGAATTTTATTGTTTTTTTTTATATATCATAAAATACACAACTGAAATCATTGCATCGTTTACACAATTGGATCAGTAAGTGCTCGGGGTCGGGGTGGGGTAGGTGCGGGCGGTGCGGGGGCGGTGCTGCGTGTGAGTACTCACGGTGCGTATGCGTGCAACGGCGAGGCGAAGGCGGCGGCGCGGGGCATCACGGCGGAATGGAGGGGGTGGGGGTGCGCGGGCGCGGCGGGCGGGCGCGGCGAGCGGCCGCGCAGCACGGCCGCGCCGCGGAGAGCCGCCGCGGGGGCTACATGCAACACACAACGAGCTACTGGCATGCGTGCGCGTTACCTGCGTCGCTGCGCGGCGCGCGGCGCCAGCACGAGCGGCGGCGCGGGCGTGGCGGCGGGCGCGGCGCCCAGCCACGGCCACGACACGCCGGACACCCGCAGCCCTGCGCACACACGCGCCGCTACATACCTGGCTCGCTCGAGCCGTCGAGCGCCCGCTGCCGATAGTCGAGGCGCCCGTGCTTCTTGCGATCCGCTTACGTACTGCGCGCTACTTACGCGCTACGGGTGTGTTCCGTTCGAGAGAATGAAACACGTCTTTCGACAAATATCTTAAACCCGAGATACTAAAAATGATGCAGAAACGTGGAAGCTGAAGATTTAGCTTTATAAAAACGCATTTTTACTCAAGTTAATAAAGAACTTAATGAAGTGTATCATATAAATACCGGTCTAGGAGTCGCGGCGTGGCGCTGCACGCTTATACATATTAGATGCAAATCCAAAATGCTAACAAGTTATTGTCCAATCATTAATCACAAATAAACAATAAATCTAATGTTACTATTCACTATGAGCTAGAATGCAAGTCAAAATAACTAATATAATCGAGTATCCATTATTGACATCGAGTGTACCGCCGAGACAAGGCCATGCCACATTACAGCACGACTTCAATTACATCGCCGAAGTATAAAATGCTCACCACCGTGCTATTTATTAAACACATACCTACTTTCTGCTCTAAAGAAGCATGGCCGTTAGAATATCTTTACATATCGGTGACATACGACATCTCATCGAGCATTAGAACTAATGAACCATAGTCCCACCACATAAGTAGAAAAAGATCATGCTCGAATGAATGTTATTATAATAATGTAATCGCGAAAGCTTGGGACGATCAGAATGGATTGATCTATATAGGGAACGTGAGGGTCTCACCTTCGGGCCACTGGACACACACTGAAACAAAACAACGGAGGACACATTACAACATTGTTCTCCCATATGGGCAGACTACACAGTGATAACGGTCCTAGAAGACATTCTCCACTACAGAATGGAAAAATTGATAGTGCAAGACTGAAACCGCATTCATTCTAACAAGTTGATAAAATAGGAAATTTGGATAATTATTATTAAAGTGAAAACTAAGAAGCCCACTAGTTCAGGTGTTATCCGGACAGGTGTTGGTCAGGCTGGGTTGCCGGAGACAGGCCGGATATTTACAAAGATAATATGCATTATTTACTTAAAATAATTTAAGATCTTTATTTTCTCAAAAGAATTACATAAAATTTCGCTTATATGAGAAATATAATTAACTAAACTAAGATATTTATTTATTAGCATAATTATGTTCATGCGAAAAATGCATTTTACTTTCTATTAAACTCGAGAATGTTTGCCATTCTTTAGAGTATTGTTTATGGTGAGTAACAGTGTAAATATTTACAACATATTAATTATATTTTTGTTTTTTTTATACCTATAGAGTTATAGACGCAAGTGCACATGTGCATATTGGGCTGTCTCCGGCGGCCGTGGTGTCATTCTCTAAATAGCATTCACCTAAGCACTAACATTCCAACGTATCTAGGTAACATGTAACACGTGGAAACAGTAACATGGACAACACCGATGTGTATAAGCCAGCACCCTCACCCAGAGTGGGAACTGATCCGTTTCTAGCCAGAATATCTGGATGGGTTAAAAGAGAAAATCCTAAGATGCATTATATTATATAAACATATACATATTGAAACTAATTGTTCATAGGAGAAGTGGTGAATTGTATCACTATATGACAGGTTTAGTTAAGTGCAGAGTACACGGTTATCGGGATTTTTTTAATATTTTCAACAAAAAAAATATGGTTATTGTATTATAAATTTTTGCTCACCGTTCGGAACCGCAGGCGGTTTTTTCGTCTGCACTCTCGCTGTGGCGTTATTAACCTGAGCGGGAAATTAAAAATATATTAAAAAATGAAATTTTAAGCCCAAATTGCACCCAAAATCATTTATTTTTTTATTTAGAACCCAAATTTATTTTGAATTAAAAAAAGTTCAGTGAGATTCAAACTCATTAGAAAATACTGTGCTCCATTTTTTTTTTTCACCCGCATCAAGGTCACATTTGCTCATATAAAAAAATTCCACCAAAAAATAAATTACCTAATAAAAAGATTAGAATAATTTTCAAATCGGAGTAATAGTTTTTGAGAACAGACATTTAATATTTAAAACTTCATAGATTAGTTATCAAAAATGCAATATTTATAGCATCGAGATGGAAATAACAATAATATTTTTATAAAAAACTAGTGACTGACAAAAAAAAATTGATTATTCCCTGGGTTTCTACAGGATACCATCATCAGTTCCTGACCTGGTTATCATGGGACTACCACGAGCTTATAAACCACCCTTTCAAACAAAAAAGAATTTTCTAAATCGGTCCAGGGGTTTTCAAGTAATCGGGAAACATACATGAAAAATAAAAAAAAAGATTCTGTAGAATTGAGAATTCCTCCTCTATTTTTTCAATTGGTTAAAAACTGTTTTAAGTTGTGTTATGGCTGTTAAAGTTATTGTAATAAAAATACATTAAAGATAACATTAATAATGGAACCACCTGCTCACGCTTGCATCTTATTTGTATGTTTCTGATTGGGTTTATCTATTTTCCAATATATTGCAGAAGCATTGTTTGTGTATGGCCCTTACTGCTCTATCGAATATGTTTAAGCTTATATCACCTTTTTCATTTAATAACAACATACTTTTTTAATTTTTAAATTTAAATCAGCTTTAAAAAAAATAGTCGCATTAGACCTTAGGCTTTTACTACTTGTAATGCACATGTAAATAAGTTTGAATTTATATACCTACTTGTTGTTACTTTGAAATTAAATAATTATGCACACAGTTCTTTAAACAATGTTCAGTAAGACGTGCAGTTTCCGTTGCTGGTTAAAGAAAAAATCAGACAAAAAATACGTCTTGAGTTTTTTCCACGATTATTGTGACATAGATAAACGGCTCAACTCGTGTTAATTTGTCGGCACATGCCCGACTAGTTTCTAACCTAGCTCTTAATTATGAGAACTAAACTTGCAAATAAATCTGTGCATTTCTATTATAATTTCTTACATTTATTATATTTATTTATTTACTATATTATTTATGATGACTTTTAATGAAGTATTTCATTTCCTCTGTTTACACATAAACAATTTTGAAACTACTGGACCATTTGCTGTCAATACTAAAGCTACGCGCAACCGGCGATCGGGCTTACAATGCTTTGCATTATATTGTATGTGTTTCAGACGGTTTGAGAAGTAGTAAACAATAATGAATGTAGTAAATAAATCATGAGCAGACGTTGAGCCCGCCCACACGTGCGCGAGCCTTAATAGAGAATAGTGTGTATGGTATCTTACCTCGGCGCCATCAGTCGGTAGGGACCGTTCTACATTCTCTGTGAGACTCTCATTCGATCGGCATATTAAATGACCGTCTAGAGAGTAAAGGGATAAAATAAATAAGGTTTGCATGTGGATTAGAGGTGACGTCACAGACGGGGCATACTTAGTGCTAAATGCGCCGGGTGCCGGCATGGCATGGCAGTAACTACAGAGCAGACGAGCGCAGTTGCGTGGCGGTGGGTTGGAGCGGGATGTTACAGTAAGTTACATAGTGCTACGATGGTATTTGGTCATGCACACCTCTATTTTTCTGCCCTCAACCACGGTGCCGTGTAGACGCTCTCGTGCTCGCTCCGCATCACCACTATTTGCGAATGTTACAAAACCGAATCCCTGCATGCAAGACAGACAAAACATGCATTAAAAACAGCGTCGCTCAAAAAACAACGTGCAACAAAAATTAACATTTATGCATTGCATATTTTTTTTTAATTGAATATTCTAGTGAAATAATCGATAGGATATTATTGTTTTGAGTTCGTTGATAGTTTGAGCGTAATCTAGCTGAATGGGTACACAGAAGCGTTTGTATTACAGTAAATTATACATAATGTCGCTCGACCTAGCAGTTCGATCTATTGGAAAGAGTTTGTATCACAGTGTAAAATATCGACAAATATCATAAGGATTATTATAAAATCTAATATGATAGTCACTACGTTTTAAAAACTTACTAGAATTGTGTTAGCTGCAATTTGATCTAAAAGTCATCGCTCATGCAGGGAATCTAAAGTTATCTACGTCATCTAATTGTATAGTTCAGAATTGTCAAACAGTAACCAAAGTTTCAAGCGGGATTATTGTTTTCCGATCCATTGAATTGTTTCGCTGACAATATTCGGTTTCATACAAACTCCCTGCTTTTGTCCTACGATTTAAACATTTGTGCAAAATCTGTACAGTGCCAAAAACTCAGTTTAATAATAAAATTAAAAGCCATTATAAAGATTGCCATAATTTGTACATGTGGTGTCGATAATACATTTTTAGATGAATTCTTTAAAATACTATAAATTTATAAAAATCATAATAATATATAAATCATCTAAAACTTATCAAAAATATTCAACATTGTTCGTGCTCAGGGTATGATAAACTACTGTCAATACACGGTGATAACCCATAGATACAAAAAGCAGCTAGCACAGCACACAGTACAGTGGAAGAGACGAGTCGTGAAGGTGGCAAACATGTTGCTGATTGTACGAAACGCTTACACTTATAAAAGCATGACAGCTCTATTATTTATGATCATTTATTCGTTTTGAGTGCATTTATTTGATATTTAATACAATGAATGGGACATAGAAACAGAGAAAAGCGCAAAGACAGTAAGACGAAGAATAAAAGGAAAAGAGAAGTTAAAATAGAACGGGGCTCGGGGCGCGGGGCGCGGGGGACGACGTAGGCAAAGCCGTCGACGACACAACTCGATCCGATAGGCGAAGAAGACGCTAATGACATTCAAGATAAGCGAAACTAGTTGATGCACCATCCTTGTTACTTCTAGGAAGTATCACTTGCGTTATTCGATTGATTAATACGGTATATAGGGTCAGCAAAATGTACATGCCCAAAACTAAAGAATTCTGTTCCCTGGTTAGGAAGCGTATGACTGTAAAGTAATATTACAATAAAACTGCCAGAAAAAAATTACCAAACTAAACATCTGGATTATATCTCTGAAAATCTCACCGACCAAGCTGCACTAACATAAGTTACGAGATCAATGTAATACTCATAAACAGTTCATTGCAAGAAATACGTTTAAAACATTACATAAGTAGATCACAACAGGAAATCGAAATATTGAATAGTGGCAGTGCCGTTTGGTCGGTTATGTCTTTATTAGTGATGAATAATAGAGCTGTCCTATAAATATGATTTAGAAAATCAGCTGTTATAGTGACGATGCAACATTCTCTAATACTGCATATCCCAATGTGAGGCATTGAAGAAAAAATAACTTGGAGCTATTATATCAAAAGAGAAAAATACGTTTTAGACATGAGCGAGCATGGACTACTGTAGGGGCGGTCACCAAACTGACACAAGGAAAGCAGTAAACACGAAAAAGCGGTCAATCCAATCAATTATTGTAAAAATTATTTTGAAAAGTATTTCTTGCTAATGCCTTACTCTTATAGGGTTTTACATCGAAAGTGAGTTGTTTTTTGAGAATCGTATAAATGTGAATAATTGTAGATGATGCCGTTAAGACATTTATACCTGTGACTTACTTTTCGATTATTATTGAAAATTTCAATATTTTATTCATTTTCAAATTGAAAATTAGATGATGAAATATAAAAAGCATGTCACGAGTACAATACGTTGTTTCATTTTAATTGCAATAGTTTTATAGAAATGATAATATACAATGCAATTAGAAATACTGCACCAAACGTTAAAACCAAGAATATGCTTAGAGAAAGAGTTTTGGTTTAATCACGAATATTATTAAAACTAAGCCCATTTGCCTTTTTTTGTTAAACTAGAATAAGTTGATTAAATTGAAAATAAATAGACAAGTCTTACATTTAGAGAAATTTTCAAAACTCGTAAATTTGTTACTTTAGTTTGGGCAGCTGATAATTACTAAGATTACCTAACTATGACCACTCCTTAGCTATTGCGGCTTTTTTAGATATTTAGGAAGACTGCCAACCCGAATGGAGAAGCTAAGAAATTGCAGCTGGCAATAGCTATGAAGTGCTGATATAATGTACAATTCAAGAATGCCATAACAGTGTGTAAAAATAAAGTTTGGTAATGTAATTAAATTACAGTTTTTTTTTTAAATATTTTCAATAACTAAATAGTTATTTAATAATCAAAAAAAAAACATTCTTGATTGTACAACTTTAGAAAAGAAGCAATAAATAAACAATAGTTTAAAACACATTTTTATATTACAAACATTGGGTACAATATGTATAGTGAGCGCGTTATCAACGGAGTCTGCATCTCATCAATAATTTCCGTATATCTTTTGAGATTTAAGGCTTCACGACTCGGCTGCTAACGCGTGGACTATTCAGCCTACTAACTAGTAGACCATAAATGTAAATAGCTTAGAAATAATTAATGGCCCGATGACTCAGTTGATAGCGCGCTTGCTACCTTTAAAATATTACTTTATTGCTCCTTTTGAATATTATAAATAAATACAATTTAATCGGCAAAAGTAGCCAAAGTGAAAACATTGAATGTTTTCAAATTGGCTACCTATAATCAGAGTTAGAAATAGGGAAATACAACTCTTACCTTGGAGCCGCGTTCATTGAAGATAATTTCTACATCAAGTATTGTGCCATATTGCTGAAAAACGTAAAATGACGCATGTTAATTTCCTTACTGCTAAAACATAGCGACATGGAGACGTTCCGTGCTCGTGTACGTACCCCGAACATGTTCCTGAGATCCGGGTCTCGGAATCTGAAGGGGATGTTGGAGACGTGGAGGCGCTTGGGCTGCGAGGCCTGCGAGACGGGCACGAGGTTCTTGTCGGGCGGCGCGGGCGGCGCGGCGCCGGCGGCCACGGCAGCGCTGACGGCCGCCGCCGCCGCGTGCGCCGCCGCCGCCTGCTGCGCCACCGCCGCCGCTGCGGCGACACTTACTGGCGTGGTTTCATCGTTAGATTCTCCTTCGCTTTGCTGCCGAATGAACAACGTTTCATATCAATTGATGGTATTTTTGTCATTGGACAAAATGTCGCGTTTTTGGCAAACGCTTGTAATTGGCAGTAAGTCAGTATCGCAAAGGTTAGGACGATTTATTAAACCAAAATCGTAATTGTTCTATATGGTACACAATAAGAATATTATCGCTTAATCCACCAGCAGTCATAATTATAATATTCGAGAGCAGGGATAAAATAAGGGAAAAACATTTTTTTACTTCTATAAAAGATCGCCACTTTTAGTTCCTGTTTGAAAGGTATTAATATTCATAGTTATTTAATGAATAGTCTTTTCATTGTCGTAGGCTAGTTGGTAAAAAAGACAAATTATAATAATATTGTATTAGGTTTTTATTTATTTCTTCGCAATCGAATAACTTTTAGCCTCTTGTATAACAATCAAAAGAACATACCTAAACATTGTTAGGTAGGTACACGCGTTTATATCTTATCTCGACTTGACTTGAGACTTCATCCTCAAAACATTCTAAACTAGGAGGTACTCGCTAGCTAAAAAATTATTACCAGTTATTTTAACAAATTGAACTTACTGAGGTATTATTTTGATTTTCTATCGAGTTCTGTGTGTGTGGCTGTGTCGGCGGCTGCGGCGAGAAGTTGGTCGGCGGGAGGGGCACCTGCGCCGGCGGGCCCTCGCTCTTGACGAGCGGCGGCTGCGGCGGCTGGGCGGGGCCGCTGTCCGCCTTCACCGCGCTGAGGTCGCCGTTGGCCGCGAACTGCGCCGCGGCCGCCGCAGCCGCCGCCGCCGCAGGGAACGGGGCCGCCATCCCCGTGCCCACCATGTGCTGGAACATTGTGTGCACACATGTTACTATAGAGACTCGTATTCAGTTACAGATTACTCAGCTAGTTATTTGTCTGGTGGGAGGAACGTACCGCCACGCCACGTCCTGTACGATGTCGTGTAGAAACAGAAACAACCGAAAGGGGTGTGGATTTTCATCCTCGTTCATCCTCGTAACAAGTTAGCCCGCTTCCATCTTAGATTGCATCATCACTTACCATCAGGCGAGTCAAGGGGTATTTGTAAAGAATTCAAAAAAGCTAAATGCTCCATTAGATAAAGTAATGGATTATAGGATTTTGTGAAATCCTAGTAACATTAATGGTGCATTAAAAAAAAAACTAACAAACAGAGCTTGGTGAAATCACCTCTTAACATATTATATCAAAATCAAAATGGTACTAGTGTTAGAATTATTATAATCGGTTAAGTGGTTTAGCCGTAAAGGGTAGCAAATAAATAAGTTCACTTTCGCATCCCACTTTCTTTTCTTTCTGATTTCAGACCACACCCTGAACATATTTTGCTTGCCTCATCAGTTCTACATGTATCTACATTTCTAATTTATCATAAAGACCAACAAAAAGCTATTTTGAAGCATACAATATGTTGCTGTAAAGTGGCGGTGATGATTTCAATAAGTTTGGCCGGTGGGATGCTTCGGCCGTGGCTAGTTACCACCCTATCAGCAAAGACGTATCACTAATCCGATACGATGTCGTGTAGAAACTGAAAGGGGGTGGATTTTTATCCTATTCCTAACAAGTTAACCCGCTTCCATCTTAGATTGCATCATCGCTTACCATCAGGTGAGATTGTGGTCAAGGGCTAACCTGTGAAGTGAAGTGAAATAAAACAATGAAGTAGGTTATAAAGTGTGATATGAAGTGACATAGAGCCACCACAACTATCATAGTTTTGTTGTGATACCAAAATAGATATTTATTAAATGTTGCTTACATATTAAGGGCTTCTTTTAACTAAAACTGGTAATGTAAACTGAATGGTCGCTTCATAGAATGGGGGGAGTAAACACACTTCAAACAGACAAAGAAATTCAGAAAGACTATGATTATTTCTTAAAGTAATTGTGCAAACAGCCATTGAAAATGGTTACATAGAGTTTCCATTGTTCATTTGTTGAATATGCTATGAACTCGACGTTTAATACAATTCCATTTAAAAGGAGTATAAACGATATGTAGCAAACAGTTACAAAGTATGACTATCGAAAATGCATTCGTGGCCAAAAACTTGTTCATAATACAAGTGTAGTTACAATACAACTTTAGACCATTGAAAACTGTTCAATGTAATATGTATTGTAGAATGAAACTATCTGGGGACGCTTTGAGACTGTATATAATGTAGATAGAAGCAAAATGGCGCGCGGTGGCGTTGCGGAAACGAGAAAATTAGGAAGTGGTTATTGGTCACAATTGCGTTGAGCGTTTCTAACCGCGCTGGGCTCAGTCGACCTATAAAGTGTTAACTTGTTGTTTTATAACTTGAGTTAGATCGCAGTTAGTTTGCCTTTAAGATGATATACAAAATGACTTTTTGATTATTAATAAAATATACTGTCGTCGTCGTGATCAACCCATATTCGGCTCACTGCTGAGCTCGAGTCTCCTCTCAGAATGAGAGGGGGTTAGGCCAATAGCGCTGGCCCAATGCGGATTTAGTTAGGCAGACTTCACACACGCAGAGAATTAAGATAATTCTCTGGTATGCAGGTTTCCTCACGATGTTTTCCTTCACCGATTGAGACACGTGATATTTAATTTCTTAAAATGCACACAACTGAAAAGTTGGAGGTTTCGAACCCACACCCTCCGGAATCGGAGGCAGAGGTCATATCCACTGGGCTATCACGGCTCTACAAATATACTGTAGAAAACTTAAAAGGAGTTAAATCGATTTATCCTCGGTACTTGTGTTGTGATTAGTTTATAAGAGCAAATGTTGAGTTATAGCCGGCACTGCTCAACAGATCCTACCTTCCAAACCGGTGGTAGAGTCACTAGTCACTAACGGACAGACCTGACGATTCAAAACTGATTGTAAATTAAACCTACTTGAAATAGGTATTTCACTTGCGATATTAAAGGAGTTACAGCAGATTTTTTATCTCACTCTTGTACTATCAACAAACAATGAGAAAATAGTAAAATACCTCTAAGTTTCAGTTTAAGATTTGTACTAATTTAGTATATTTTTTCATCTGTTCCACAGAGAACGAGTAACCTTTTATGACGATTAAAACAAGACAATTTTACACGAGCCTACTTATACATTGTACAATATAACAACTACAACAAGTATCTGTTCACTTTCAAAGAACGAATTCACAACAAAGCTTTCCACCCTGCATTAAAGACAATTAATTTCGCCCAAAGAATATGAACCAAAAGCGATATTTTACGCTACACATTAGTGAATGTAAAAGCGCGAAGCAATGGAACATTAAGAATGTACAAGGAAATTTGACAATAGCAAGCAATATCCCAAACATAAAATGAATACATTTTCCATGAATAGCGAATTTTTACTCTTATTGTGTTTCATTTACAATGGGTCGGCCGGGTAAAAAAGCGTCATTCTAAAGGTGGGTCCGCATGGAGGGCAACGCAGTCAATAGTGAAGGGTGGCAGGGGGTAGCGCTGAAGATATTAAATAATGGTCGCTGCGAGTCATCTACGTTGCACCCGCGGCCTTTCTTTGCGAACCCCGACCCCTGCTGAAAAATGTAACAGCAAAGCAGGCTGGCTCCCCACTTAGTCTTCAAATTTTTAATCAATACCCTGAGTACCTGAATAGGTACTTCATTAACTGTATGAATATAAGTATTCCTTGCTTTTATAGGTTTTTATTAATGAAATAGGTGTTTAATGAAAAAAATATTAATAGATTTTAGCTGTAATTTAAATAAACAATATCTAATTAGGACCTTTTTGTTCGTAATTTGTATTAATTGGAATGTCTAATTAATTAAAAAAGATTAATTTTCCTCGAGATAACACAATCTTCGGTACGTCTACTTAGTTAGCGAGAGAATACCCCGGGGCGGCGCGCCGGGGGATATATTTAGAAGAATTTCATGAACACAAGCTACAAATTATATTATACGAGACTAACTGAAGAGTCACCGCTCTTCAACGGGAACGAAGGGCTCTCAGCTTCTGAATTCTAATTGTTAACCGAGATAGATTGTACTTGTACATTCTACGTTGCTTATTTTACTGTAAGAAACATGATTCGCTAATGTTATTAATTTACAAAGTGCGGCGTGAAATTGTTTATTAGACATAATGTAGTACAAATTGAAACGCTATTCGCAGCAGTGGCGAAGGATGGAATTTAGATGAAGGTAAGCCGTCCCAAAGAAAAGGAAATTCATACAGCGTGATACAAACTCCGGCTTCTCATACATCATCATCATCATATCAGCCGATGGACGTCCACTGCAGGACATAGGCCTTTGTAGGGACTTCCAAACATCACGATACTGAGCCACCTGCATCCAGCGAATCCCTGCGACTCGCTTGATGTCGTGAGTCCACCTGGTGGGGGGTCGGCCAACACTGCCCTTACATACATACATCCATACATATTCATATTCATTACAACAATGAATATGTATGGATTTTTAAATGATAACCCGGCCGGAATCGGTTTGATTGGACTCTTCGCCGCTGATACGCAATAGGTACAAAGTTATGTAACAGGAGATGGTCATAAAGTAGGAGAACATTAAATTTATAGCGGTCACTCAAGTCTGTGGTAGACGATAACACTAGTAATGAGTATGTTAGTTATAAACAAGATGGTTCTGGATGTGGAGTTACAGAGATCACATGCGGCGCGCCACCGACACCGGTCGGCTCGTATCCGGCGGGTTGGGGCGGCCGCATAAACAAACTGACTTTTTATAGAGCGCTTCTGCGATTCGTTGAGCGTTCAGCCATGCTGCTCTTTGCTTCTAAAAACAGATGTTTATTACGGACAGATACACTGTTTAAGGTACGGCAACTGCGAACAACATGATTACGAACTATGTTACAAATTACCCGATTTAGTTGTTACTTGTTACCCATTTTGTTTACTGTGTAAGTTATTTCAAATAAATAAATATCGTTTTTCTTGCTTCGTAAATTAGGTTGAGTTATTATGTATACAGACTACAAATAATCTGGTCACATTTAATGAGTACATAGAACTAATAAATTAATCGATAGTGCAGAAAAGGTCGAAGTCAATGTTGACCTCATGTCTTATCACTGTTTAAAGACAAGAATATTATTGTTTTAATTATTATTAAGTTAATATTACTGCCATTGTATTTGGAAATGTTTCGAAATGTCATTATTTTCTAGTAGATTGATTGATATTTTCTAGTAGATTCATCAATAATTTACTAGTATAACTTTTGTCACCTGTAATCTAGTAGCTATTACATTTAGTACAGGTACAAATTATAATATAGGTAAAGTCTTTCGTAGATAATAATTAATCATAATTAAGGATAGACACGGACGGCTGGTGCATGTCATCGCGCTCACAATTACAATTAGGTACATATATGACCAACAATTAGGGGTAATTGATCTTAACTGGACTAAGCGTGTAAAACGTTATAGCAGAGACATTGTCATTTTCAAATATTTTATCTACGCGCTTTCCGATAGGTACTTAAAGTATACGCCGGTAACTGCGTTTAAGAAAAATAGCCTATTGTTACCGCTTTATTTGTAAAATATTAAGAACTGCTACTACTTTACTATTCCTACAATTACTAGAAGTCTAGAACTAATTACTATTAGGTAGGAATCCTACTAATTGTAGCCTGAGCCTGGGGTAAGCAATGATTAAGCTTTACCCTGGAAGACATTTCCAAAATCCAAATCTCTTAGTGACGCAGCTGCGATCCCCATAAGCAGTGGCGTACACTGCATACAAGCATTAAAGTACTGCATACCCTAAGAGTTGTTTTCTTAAGGCTTATTAAATGAAGATTTTCCCAGTTTCATTATTTTTTCTTATTAGTACATGCCCTGTTCGACAACCTTATGCACGCCACTGCCCATAAGCCTACAGCAAATACACAATCGGAAAATAAATCAATGCTGGACATGGAAATAAAGCGCAACCGTGTCAATTGAAAAACTACCATTACTTTTTTCGTATATATTTCAAAAGTTCTGTGGCAGATCTTCACCAATTCTTATTTAATTAATGTTTATTTGAATTTTCGTAAAACAGTAAGAATAATATTTTCATACGATTACAAAGAGGTCGTAGCTTATTTGTGTAGCCTAGGAATAAGCCTAAGCTCAAGTACTGTATAAATACATGATAAATTTCCTTTGTATGTTCTTTGGTGACTTGTATAGAGTTATTTATTTGGCATCATAAATACAGTTTACCGAGAACCCGTATTCATCTATTGCTTGATGTTACATTAAACATAAAATCAGCAATATTTCTCTTTGTATAGAAGTCCGCGACAGCTTTGCAAAGAGTTCAGTTTATTTCGGGCGACTTACAACTACTTCTTACTTGCCTCCTATTTCAATGACACAAAGACTTTAGAAAACCATATATGACCCATAACGCTAACTACTCGCGGAAACCTCATGCAAATTTGCTTATGAGTGATGCTTGGATAAATAAACCGTATCGTTTGCGTGACAATTGCATTGCACGTACGTAAATTTACAACACTCTACTAACTTCGCAAATCAACTGTGCTTACTCTATACTTCTATAGTGTTGCGCCACAACTTTATTTTCGAAGTCAAGCTAGTCAAGTGAGCGCTCGCAAATATTGCAGACTGCGAAGTTATAAAGTTTACATAATACAACGAAATACAATATATTATCGCAGACGTTATCGAATATAAAAATATTTTTTGAATATAAAACTATGTTTTTGTTTAAGTAAATGAATGTTTAATAAATAAGTATTATAATAATAAGTGTTTAAATAACTCACCATCAATTAAATTATATAAGTATTGAACTGAACTAAATAATAATAGAGTTTGTATAGCCAATATAAACTCCAATATAAACTCTACCAATATAAACTCTACCTTAACCTTGCTTAATGTACCTTTACCTTGTTAATGAATTTTCGATACGATCTATTCGAGAGATTAAGGGCATGAAAAGTTAATCACAAAAATGTGCCAAAAGAGGTTGTAAAAACCGAGAAACATGCTTACTAAAGTGTTTTTCAGATAGCATGGGTACAGTGGCAGTCGCCTGTATGACGTTCATAATACGTACAATTATCGTGAATCGCGGCAAACTTTCAAGAGCGGAACGAACTGTTACCCGCACCATCCTACATGGAACGAACTGTGATCAAAATAAGAACTCGCTCGTTGTCTATGTTCGCGTCGAATGTTGTTTCTTTATTCAATATTCAATAAAAGTTAACTATGTCATGTTAGATTGGTGTGATGATCTGATCCAATGATAAAATAAAATAACCTAAAAAGTAGGCTTTAATAAATATTATTCTTTGTTATTCTTGTTCCAAATTTCAATTAAATCCGTTCGCTGCTTTTGCGTACGATACTCATACATTTTCATAAAATTATTAAAATAACATCTGTGTATGTAAGAAACATAGCACAAGTAGAAAGTAGTAAAAGTAAGAATATAATAGCCAGATTCCATTTAACGTTTCCTAAGACAATTATAATAGCTATAAAACGCATCGAACACAATACTTGGGTAACGAGAAAACTTTACGGCTGGAGTGTGCTCTAAAGAAACTGCTTTCACAAATATTGCCTGAGAAAATAATATGTCAGATAAAACAATCATATAGGTATACAATATCAACAGTATAGTGTTTTTCTGGATTAACAGTGCTTGTACGATGAATCTGCTTGGATCAATCTGAATAAAATACAGACATACATATTAAGCTCCACAAAAGCTAAATATCTGTATAATTTTTAAGCACAAGAATCAAATTAATAAGCCACGAAATTGGAAATAACATTAAAAACTTTTACTTCACATTAAACTTATACAATGGTACTGTCTCGTACATCGAGACTGATTGATTTACGATATCATATTTTATAGGATCGTTTAGTTTCCTTCAACTTGGAAGAAGTCTTATAAATTTCAGTCTTTTTATTTAAGTTCCCTAGGGAATAAAATTTAAAATACTTTGTTCATAAGTTCTCCAATACTGAAAAGTTTGTATTAAATTTTAAACCCCGGTGGGTACTGGGTTGAAGTGCATTAATGGATGCAGTTTAAAAACTATAGAAACTCTACAGTATTTGTCAATAGACTCGACACAGAGGGTCATAGATTTCCACCCGCTGGACTTTTGTTGCAGCCATTCTAAGTCTTAACGACAACGCAGGGGAAGGGAATTATTGGTTATATTTAAAAATACAGCTAGTATTTTTTCTATTTAAAAAATCAGTGCAAAGAAAAGATTTAATAAAGGACACTGAACCAAATCCACACCCCATTTTTTCCACACAAAATAGGTACTACAACATTTAAAATGACCCTTTTTATTCGCAAATAAATCCCGTGACACAAATAAATTCGAATTGTGTCAGCGTCACGTAGAATCACACGTGATAAATGTGATGTGGAATGCGAAATCCTAGCGCCTTGTCCTTCTTTACTTGTATTGAGTAGGGGTGCCAATCATGTGGTCTTATTATTTCATTGAAAAAAAAAAATTAAAGTATCGTGGGAAGGTAGTTAAAACCATATCGCTAACTGTGGCTCAAAGTCACTCAGCGGGCAATGGAGCGAGCTATGCTTGGGGTTTCTCTGCGTCATCGAATCATCGAAAAATCAGACGAACCAAAGTCACTGACATAGCTCAGCGAGTCGCGAAGCTGAAGTGGCAATGGTCAGGCGGCAGGCCACATAGTTCGAAGAGCCGATGGACGTTGGGGTCCCAAGGTGCTGGAATGGCGACCCCGCACCGGAAAGCACAGTTTTGGTCGACCCCCCAATAGGTGGACCGAAGACATCGAGCAGGAGGACCGTTGGATCCTGGCGGCTCGAGACCGTTTTGTTTGGAAGTCCATGCAAGAGGCCTATGTCCAGCAGTGGACGTCCATCAGCTGATAATGATGAAGATGATGACTTGGGGTATTGTCACTTCAACATTCTCCAGCTCAATCATTGTTCAAGTCATTAGAATCGTCTTAATTTGGGGAGTGAAATACAGATATATAGGTGTTTATTCAATAGTCAATAGACACAATTGATATGTATAAACTTGTTTTGTATTACTTTTCAATCAACTAATTCAGTTATTCTAGAGTTACGTACTTCTACTAAACCATCTAATATTACAGACCCAAAACTTAGCCTCGGCCCTGGGGACTGGGGAACGGACCCAGAGGACCTCCGTCTTGTAAATCAACAAAATCTGTCGTAGTTTGTTATTGATAGCACCCCTAGTCGTATCAACATCAAGCTGTCTGTATGTACATTCGTGAACACAAGTACTAAAAGACAGAACGAGTGTGAAACAATACTAAGAGATGAATATTTAATATGTGCTCTATGATAACGGAAGCTCTTTTAGATATATTAATGAAACAGTTAATGATGATGACAAACATGAAAGAGTTTTGCATTCGGAAAATTGCTCTTTTAGTTTCATGAAAAAAAAAAGTTTAAAGCTCTTTTAGTTGTGAGAAAAAAATAATATAAAGGCAGTGAAATACGTTCGTGACGGATTTACTATTCATAACGTTTTTGTCGGAGCTTAGTTACGTTTTGTGAGGGGCGGATGGATGTTGATTCGCTTCCAGTGGGATTTCTTGTAGCGAATATTACTTTACAGTATTAATATTCAGTGCTTCGCAGTACTGTACGTGATATTAATATGGACTAAGAGATAACCTCATTTTATGAAGACTTTTTTTTATTCCTTACAAGTTTTCTAATTAGACACGGCTGAAGCCTTCCACCAGTTAGACCTGGACCAATCTACACGAACGATTTGATCATTACTTACGAAGCTACTGGAATTTAAAGGGTCAATTTTGCGGCGCTGCCATGGATCGCTAAAAACGCTCCACACTAAAGAATGACGTCGTCGCTGAGAGAGATCGTTAAACTTGTATGGGCGTTCAAACAAAATTACAAATATCATTATTATTTGTCCGTTTATGTATAGTTTACTTCATAGAATGAAAAATATAACATTAAATATAAGGAAGCTAAAAAATAATGACATTTTATCTAATTACGTTAAAAGATTTTGAATTGATAGTTAAATTTTATAAACATCCAAACAATCTTAGTTTTTTTATGCATTAATTAATAAGTATATTGAAACCTTGCCATCATCCTTATTTAGACTGTGATGTCCTTCAACAGTGCTTGCCGACGTTGGCGCTGGGAGGATGGACTGACAAATAAAATAAAGTATATCTAGCTATCGCAGGCTCTCGTTCCAATATGCTGATCACACACCGCCGTGAGAGCTTTTAAATGGCTAAAATAGACGCGCACAGCGTAAACGACCGAAAATGCGGGTAGTGCTGCGTCACGGGGTCGACTAGTGGTGTTTAGTGCTGACGTCATCACATTTTCATACGTAGATCAACAGCAATGTGGGATCTAATATACCTACTACACACCGAGTTTAGCAAAGGGTGCAGTGTACCGAGTAACCTACGGACAACGTAGTTATGCATATGGATGATACACGCTGTTTGTTCTTATTTTCATAAATTTGAATATTATATAGCTACTGAATAATGTAACAATAAAACGCGGCGGTACACGTAAAATTGATAATTCAGGCCGCTGACTTGGCTTCCCTCGAATTTAGTAACAACAAAAAGAGAACCAACAGTTTGTTCAGACTGAAATAAAATGAAAAACAATATGCTCTAAAAATGTAAATTATAATTTTGTAGCAATTCATTACATAACTCCATACGCATTCTTCCCCCTTATACAATAAGTGTTTGCATAAATATATACTAATGTGAGTTGGAAACCATTTTGAAACTTCCATAACATGCGGGCCTGCAGAGGCGTAATTGTGGACACAATTGATAAATTAGTCCCTAGCACGTTAGCCGCCTGCATTGAATACCATATCCCTATTAACGAGTGGAATGTTGACACAATTGGACGTACAGTTCACGAACTAATCCAATGACGGGATGCTGATATGACGGAGAGAGTTCCTAATTGCAATACTGGCGCGTGTGAAACCACCAATTATATTCCCTGCATCAAATGTTTCACTACGTCATTTCTATGTTAGTGTAATCATATTATTATATTTTGATATTGTAAAAGATCAGTTTGTTGTCAATATATTTATCATACATGGTTTTCATTATCAAGCCTATTTAAATTCCAGGCCAAGCTTCTATCATTATAGTAGACTAGCTGACACCGCGCGATTTCACCCGCGTGATTCCCATTACCGTAAGAATACGGGGATAATATATAGCCAATAGCCTTTCTCGATAAATGGGATATCTATCACTGAAAGTTTTTTAAAATCGGACCAGTAGTTCCTGAGATTAGCGCGTTCAAGCAAACAAACAAACAAACTCTTCAGCTTTTAATATTGCTATAAGTATAGATTACACATGATCAGTGTGATGCCAATATATTTATAATACATGGTTTTCATTAGCGGCCTATTTTAATTCCAGGCTAGGCGTCTGTCATTATAGGAGATGGGATATAGATCCAATGTAGGTTATCGTGCTAAGGGTGATAACATTAAATTCTTAAAGATTACGGCCAGATATTAATTATAACAACCGGGACCGACGGTTTAACGTGTATTGTGTAACCTCCAACTTTCCAACTCTGGGCTGAGAATTTTTACTGATAACTTTGAAGAAAGAAAAGTTCAGTTCAACTTTATAGCCCAACCCAGAACTCGAATCCAGAAAAAAATAAGTAATTAATTAATAAAAAAAATATCCTTAAATTCAAAAAAGAAACAAGTACAGTACAGAATAGTCAGACAATCTCAGACGCTAATCCCCGCGAGTTTCCTAGATGATTTTTACAAAGTATAAAGTTTTTCAAGAGGAAAGTTTCGTCTCTATTCAGCAATAATTTTTCTCTGGAAAGCAAATTTATAAACGTTTACAATCACTAGCGCTATTCCGTAACGATGTCTTTATTACTTCGATAGGGTGAGCTTAGAACTCATATCCATCTCTCTATATCAAAGATTTTATACTATTAGATATGTCACTAGGGCGTCGAAACTGTGACGCACAGAAGTGTATGATTGTCTTAATTTAATTTAGTCGTTTACTAAACAACGAAAGTTAAACCAATCATGCCTAAATATTGTCTACAATGTCGAGTTGTGTGTTCAAGAGGTGTAAAAACTATATAATATGTATACATAAATATAATTATAATGTAGGTAAATACAAAAATGTGCTTGTGTGAGCATAGTGGAGTAGCTAAATTTGGATCACTTTTTGCGGAGTTTTTGTAAGCACCGTAACATATCAAATAGTGTAAAATCTTTGCTCTATTTACAAGTGTCGTGTTGGACAAAGAGAGTTCGGTTAATGGGTTACAGGACCTAGCTTATAAAAATACACATACGAAACATAACATTATACGCCTAGAACGTATCAACATTTATTATTTAAACATCAACTTTCCTACGAATGAAGTTAAAAGTTACTTACACTTGGACGTTTTTAAAAACTTGCACCTTATGCAAGATAAAATTTTAAAATCTTTTAGCTTTTCTATTGTTTCTAGGAAAATAATAGCTTGAAGCCGAGGCCGGTGAGCACTAAATTACAGTAAGTAAGTAGACATCGCAGCAGGTATTTGAGATAGAAGAACGATTCATCGCTACATATTTAACTTAAAGTCTCTGCTGCGCTGAGTTAATGTCTGTTCGTTTTTATCTCAGAAATTTTTAATAATTTCTACTTATAAAACCAGAAAATCTGGCAAGTTATAGATAAGAACTTATATAATGAGCCGTGATAGCCCAGTGGAAGTGACCTCTGCCTCCGATTCCGGAGGGTGTTTGTTCGAATCCGGTCCGGTACATGCACCTCCAACTTTCCAGCTATGCGAATTTTAAGAAATTAAATATCACGTGTCTCAAACAGTGATGGAAAAACATTGTGAAAAACCTGCATGTACCAGAGAATTTTCTTAATTCTCTGCGTGTGTGAAGTCGTGGGTTAGGCCAATAGTCCACCACGCTGGTGGACTATTGGCCTAACCCCTCTCATTCTGAAAGGAGGCTCGAGCTCTGTAGCGAGCCGAATATGGGTTGATAATGATAATGATGATGACTTATATAATAAACATCTAATTCAATCAAAGCCCAGGTATAGACCTCTTGAAAAAATATTTAACTACAATAATTTGCGTTTGTTTCTGTAATTATATCCGTCGATTAACCAACTAGTGCGTGAAACAGCGCTGTCACGCACGCGTTTATTAGGAAACTTAATAATCGTATTCTAACGATTTCTGAAACACAAGTGAATAATATAATTAACCGTTAAGGTTTGTTTTTATAAAATACTATGCGTAAATAAAATAAAATGCGTAGATCGGTTTTGTAGATCCAAGGATTACGCCCTATAACACCACAAACTTTACCGCTTTATTAAATTAGTCTAGATATAGAAAAGCAGCGTCATTGCATCACAGGCGCTCCGCTCGAGCGGGCAAATCTCTTTGAAACCGCTCCAGGGGTGTGTTACCTACTCTATTATATGGGTCGCCGCTCCCGTTAATTAAGTCTTTTATTACGTCGTCTACAAAATATTGCTTACATTTTTCTTCTTATATACAGAAAAATATGAAAATATTACGAAGATACTTTAGCCACTTGAACTGAATAAGCACATTTCGGCTGGCTCATATTGTAATAAACATTTAAGTAAGAAAGACAACGAAATTGTCTTGTACGTAGTACTTACGATAATTATTATTAACATATGTAAGTAGTCTGTTAAAAATGTTTATATATTTATTTATTTTATATTATGAATAAAAGTTTCATCATTATCAACCCATTTTCGGCTCACTGCTCAGTTCGAGTCTCCTCTGGGAATGAGAGGGGTTAGGCCAATAGTCCACCACGCTGGCCCAATGCGGATTGGCAGACTTCACACACGCAGACAGTTATGAAAATTCTCTGGTATGCAGGTTTCCTCACGATATTTTTCCTTCACCATTTGAGACACGCGATATTTAGTTTCTTAAAATGCACACAACTCAAAAGTTGGATGTGCATGCCCCCGACCGGATTCGAACCCACACCCTCCGGAATCGGAGGCAGAGGTCATATCCACTGGGCTATCACGGCTCCTGTTTTGAAACATAGAATGTCTCGTTACTGTAAGCTATATTATGTTAAACTCGTAAAAGCAACCCTACAAGGGTTTTCTTTGAGAGAGGATGTAATTAAAACGAAGGCCACACCAAATTATCCAAGAGACGGAGTTCAAAGCGTTCAGCGCCTTGACAACAAGATCCTTGACGACAATAGGGTGCAATACGAGGACAAAGTCTATGTATACTCAAAAATAACTTTCCGAATGGTAAAATAATTTTCAAAATCAGTTTAGTAGAGCCATAGATTATCCCATAAAACACTACAAACTTTACCTCTTTATAATATCAGTAGAGATAATTTATAATACAAGTTATATACGCGGCCTATAAGTTGGCATAACACTTTTCGGATGATATAGACGCATGTACCAGTGACCATCGCAACACCTAGACAACGTTACAATCATGTACAGTAAGTATGTTCAATTATTTGACATATTTAACGTACTGGGCAACCACGAAGTTGGTAGTACCACTCTATGGTATATTATAATTGTACCAGCGCAGATGACCGCCATTTTGGTTCAACTTAATTGCCGAAGGCAATACCAAAACAAAAGCTTTGCGTATGCCTAAACTTATCGCGCTTATCCTACGCGCTACCAATGATTTTTATACTAGAGATGGGGCACTAGCGCATCAAAACTGAGGTGAGCAAATGTGAAAGATTGACTTAATTTCATTTAATCCCTTATTAAATAAACAACGAACGTTATTTAAACAAATAATACCTAAATATCGTCAATGTCGAGTTGTGTGTTCAGGAAGTATAAAAATTATATATAGATAAATATATAATGGAATTAAAGACAAAATTGTGCATGTGTGCGCTCAGTGGAGATGCTAAATTCAGATCAGTTTGCGGTGATTTTGTAGGGACGTAATCTATCTATAGTATAAAATTATCATTGACCGAGACCAAGTAAGTACATTGCGGTGGCTATTATCTGCCAAAAGATTTCCAATGCATTCGCATAAGAGTAGGTAATTAAAAGAACAGAATTTCTCTCGATGGTATGCTGGTATCTCACGCAAATCACCGAGGTAAGTCACGGAATGTATGGACCATTAAACCGACAATTTGCATTTCCCCTATGCTATCAAATATGCGTATTTTACAAAATGAAAACTAATCACTATCACAGTTTCACACTCCAGTAGGTAAAAGCGATTAATGCATTCACAAAAATATATATTAATCATTTTTTTAATACGATTTATGAATGAAACTAACTTTAGAAGGATGACGAACTTTGAATTAGAATCCAGGATAATTGTAGGTACCTAATTTGTATTTTACAAATCTCACGACACTGTTGATCATGATCAATAGGTAATAGAATAAAGAAAAAAAGCTGAATACTTGTTTATTGTATTCTTTCACTGAAATAAAAAAGAATGAAAAGTTAAATTAGAGTGTATTCTAAATAAACAGAAAAGAGAGAAAAAAAAACAAAACCTAATTAAAATGGTTTGCAAACTAGCATTATGTGATCCTAAAAGGGTCTCCACTCAGCAAATTGTGAGCGAACATACGATATTTTTCATCGCATATGAAGTTTAATGTAAGAGCAATAGACGAATACGAGTAAAATATCAGTTAAATGGTTTCCGTGTACGGTGTAACCATAAGTACCCACTTGCACACCTACTACACAGTGTCAGTAGGCCGTACTAAGCGGTTCGTAGAAATAATACTCTCACATAGAACAGGTCTGTGTTGTCTAGACGCAAAGATAACCAACTACATGTTGGCTTTCTCTTATTTCAAAAGTACGTTTCTCAAGATCAGTTCGAGACGCACATTTCTCGGCCAAAACCTATAATTGTGTCAACGGCTTATATTTGAAACAACCTTGCCGCAAATTTATGTATTCACAGAGATTCCGATGAGACGCAATAAGGTTAATGACATATATAAATTAATAAGTTTGGACAGTGTACGCAGACACGAAGACGTCCGATGTATTTCGTACAGTAGTCGTAGTGTATAATCCTGGTTGACAGGCGCCGAACGCGTCCCTGAGCCATCACCTACGGGTAATATCGATCTTATTTGAGCTTGATTAACTCGGACGTTGTCGACGTGCTAATAATATCCCAACTCTGGCACTGATCCAGGAGAGGCCTTAATGGTACTTCGATACACGACAAGTTTTAAAGTTTACACATTTAATATGTCTACCGACTTGATATCGCTACTATCTCGACAGATTATATATCTCTATTTTCTTTGAAAACGTTCTAACCGTGTAACGCGTTTTGGTGTGGGTGTGGATTTTTTTAACCATCGTTAATGAGCCTTTATAGGTCCATTGAATCACTAAATATTTCGTTTTCTCTGTAAAAATACCTATTTGATGTGAAATTGCCTGAAGCGTATATACAGCTAAGATTCTAAACATGGCGTAGCAAGCCCCGTTCGAAACGATGAGTGCTTCTCCGTGACCCCAAGAAATTGATTTCACTCCATCCGGTGAAAATCGAACGTATATTGCATGAGCTACAAAGCCGATCGTTGAATGAAAAATGATTTTCCGACCATCGCTTTTTAAACTACGGACAGGAGATTGCGTTCAATATTATTTTTTGCGGGTATCTTGTTATTCATTGTTTTGGCATGAAAGTTGTCACTGTCTAGATAAATCATGCAAAAGTTCACAGTTATATGCGGCAAAGTTAAAAATAACAAAATATCAAACAATAACATAATATAAATACATATAATATCCATGAAGAATAGCGAAAAATGGAAGTGTGTTGCCACATAACTTCCATTTTTGTTACACACTTAATGTTTTATATTACAAACTCGACTTATTGTAAACTTGTTTATTAGGTACACATGTTATTGTGTCTACACATGTTTTGGAAGCTTCCTTACAGCAGCGCTATCTGTTATACAATTTAAGTTCAATGTCTGTTTTGTAAAAATCTACAAGTATAACTACTACATTCTACTACATTTGCTGGTGGGAGGCTTCGGCCGTGGCTAGTTACCACCCTACCGACAAAGACGTACCGCCAAGCGATTTAGCGTTCCGGTACGATGTCGTGTAGAAACCGAAAAGGGGTATGGATTTTCATCCTCCTCCTAACAAGTTAGCCCGCTTCCATCTTAGACTGCATCATCACTTACCATCAGGTGAGATTGTAGTCAAGGGTTAACTTGTAAATAATAAAAAGGTACTCATTATGAGTATAGAAGGTAGTAATAATCATAAAAATTGAGTGTCATGGATTAAAATTACCAAAAATTGGGAATAGTGATGACTGATAATCGATACGTACAATAAGGAAATCAAAAACAAAACATTTTTGCCTTTCCTTTCAGCCTGATCTGACACGTGGATAATAGACTAACATGTACAGAACTGTTTTTTATGCGGAGTTAAACGCAATAGTTTGTATGGATGTTTATTTTTCTTTAACGCCGCTACTACTGAAGCGATTTGGCTGAAATTTGGAATGGAAATAGATTTTGAATTCATCATCCCGGTAAAACCCATGGTTCTCCCGGGATTTGTGAAAAATTTAATTCCACGCGGATGAGGTCGCGGGCGTCTGCTAGTTAAGATCATAAAAACGAAAAAGAGGTACCTGCAAAAATCGAATTTAATGCGGAAGAACCTCAGGCCTCCGCAGGTAAACAAAAAATGCAGGCTACAAATACAATATAACCGACTTAAACGAAAGGAATTTAAGAACAATTTGCAAAATTGAGATTTATACACTGATGCCAAATATCAATTTACGAAGAAGTTACATTTTACATTCCACTGACAACCTGACAATGACCCAACAAAAACACGATACACGTGCGTTGCCTCTTAACGAGAGTTTGGCGAAACTTGTTTTTTTGGAAGCATCGCTGTACAACAGTTCGTAACTTTTCATTACCACTATTAAACGCCAGAGTAGGCACAGCCGTTTCGGTTTGCGTTGCTCACTAGTAGTTACTAATTCTGAAACTTTCAGTTGGGTTTTAAATCCCTAGAGGCGTGTGATAGTCCCGGCTATTTAAACTAGTTAGGAATAGATGACAGCAGCATACGAGGCTGACAGGCAGTTTGAGGACCTATCTAGCACAATTGACAATGTTATGGGTCTCAACAGAGAGGTCCTGGGTTAGATTCCCAGCACAAATCCAGTTTGAGGACGCAATTGATAGTGATGTGGATCTCAACATACGGGTCCTGGGTTAGATTCCCAGCTCAAATCCATTTAGTCTATACTTAAAATTATAAATGAGAAAGTAAGTCTGTCTATTACCTTTTCTTGGCTAAACCATTGAATCAATTTAAATGAAACTTGGTATAGAGATAAAGTGAACCTTAGAGTTAGTGGATTATTCCGGGAACAAGTAGCCCAACATGGGCTACTTGTTCCCGGAATAATCCATGGAGTAAAAAAAAAGATTTTACGCGAACGAAGTTGCGGGCGTCCGCTAGTAGGTATTTTATAATTTGGTATGGTAGGTATCGGCCGTGGATAGTTACCACCTTAGGCAAAGACATATCGCCAACTGATTAAGCGTTCCGGTACGATGCCGCGTAAAGAAACCGCATCAACACTTAACATCTGCTGGCCTATTCACTATTTCGGTCTTTATTATCAACCCTATAAAATAAACATCAAATAAATTGAGAAATGTCATCCATACCGACTGTATGATATCAACCAATAGGCACCGGATGACATTTGTTACATACTCTCAATTTCGTATATGTCGACTAGCATACGTCAAAGATAGTGAATTATTCTGCAGATGAAATAGCAGCAAAGGGTTAACTTGTCACTGAATAAAAAAAAGGGCAGCCGTCTGGAGCAAGCGACGTAAGATAGTGGGCTTTAAACGTCTATCGTATCTTCTACAGAATCGATCAATATCAATAACTAATGCTTGCAGTGAGCACACATATTCCAAGTTTGGTTATAAGAATAGCCAATTTATATGCAGCGCTAAATCAGAAAACATGACAACGGCATATTCTACATTATACGACACCCTGAGTTTATACACGTCAGGGTTCAAATTAGCTTATAGGCATCAAGCGACGAAGGTTGATTTATATTCAAAACAGGTGCGCGTTTGAAGGTATCACCACCACGCCCGTCATATAGAAATGCGTATGCCTCGACACGGCAGGATACATTAAATATGTAAACTCACAATCCGATAGACAATATGTACCGCAGTTCATTTTTGGTTGATGCTCTGTTCAATTATGGCATTTAAATATTATATTTACTTTTAGATACGCATTACTATATTAAAGTGTTTTTCACTCTTGAAAGTTTGCCGCGATTCACGATAATAGTACGTATTATGAACATCATACAGGCTAATGTCACCGTACCCATACTATCTGAAAAGACTTAAATCACACTACACATTGAAACTGTTAAAAACATTTTCCCAACGGACGTAGGAAAAATATGTTATCCGAAAAACAAATCTATTTTTCGCGGATGAAGTTTTCAAGAATTCGTCTTATTAGATAGATAGAGTTACAGATACGTAGTTTGTTTATAATATTTAAAATCTTGCAGTTGAAGTATTTTTCAACCCATTTCTTTAATTTCATTGACACGTCTATTTAAGAAAGTGGATTCGGAATAAGACAGTAAATATTTTATAGTCATCAGAAAGTTCTATATCCTATACCCAAAGCTGTTACGTAAGCAATACGATTAACTATAACTTGTACAATTGCACATAGGCCAAGTAGACTTCATATTTAATAGTGGTGAGTAACCGACACACTGTTAGTTAATTAGACATCCAGACTGTGAGACACGTGTGAGATACATTCAGATGGCGGTGCATGTTAAATTAATCATAATTAATATAATATGCCTACTTTCATCGAGCAACAATAGGAACAGTGACATTAAATATTAGTTAATTTCAAAATAACAATAAAAGCTCATTTTACAAAGTTAATTCGATATGTTGGGATGGTCTGGTTTGGAACCATAAAGTAAGTCATAACTATTCTATGCGACAGTAGAGTATTTTATATCAGCATGTAGGTAAAGTATCGTCAACACAGACAAATATAGGCAATGGGCATGAGCGATCAAAATCAAAATCAAAAATCATTTATTTCAAGTAGGCTCAGTTTACAAGCACTTTTGACAAGTCAGTTGACTATTTGTAAAGATTCAGGATCAAATAAACCAATCAATAGCGCACTTATAGAAACAGTGCTATTTCGAATTTATTTATGCAGAGTCGAAAGTTCATGTGATAACGTGATATATGACGTATCGGTAGTCATACCTGACTAACATTTTCGTGTTATGTATTGATGATGATTTACACCGGGACATCAGAACACTCGGTCACGTGGAAAATTGACATTACGCGCATTTACAATCGATAAAGCTAACAAAAGCAAATATAAGAATATCCAAAGATATCTTATGAACATCAAAATAGAGAAAACAATCATACAGCATAGGTATTCAAGATAGACACGCGGACTATTTTAAACAACGTGGGAGACGACAGTAGACTATTTTTTTGCAGATTGTAATCTTCAGCGCACGACTTCCAGTCAAGTGAAACAGAATACATTAAAATAAGAAAACAATGGATTGATGATAGGTCAATTGATCTATTACTGTCATATATCCAAACATGAGACTAACCCATACACCCATAGAATAGTACTGTGCCCATAGCTAAATGTTTTAAGATATTGTGAAGGGAGAAGCAGCCAGTAATGTATTCATTCAAGCCGTTTAAATTAAAAAAATGCTGTGATTCTTACAGAAGTGGCTTTATTTCAAACTAGCGGACGCGCGCAACTTCGTCCGCCCATAGACCTCTTTAATCCAGCCCTTACAGTAGTATCGCTGTAAAAATTCTTCATACCCATAACCTACCCAGGGTATGAAGAATAATTGTACCAAGTTTCGTTAAAATCCGTCAAGTAGTTTTTGTTTCTATAACGAACATACAGACAAACAGACAAAAATTTTACGCATTTTTAGCATCAGTATCGATCACTAATCACCCCCTGACAGTTTGAAAATATATTTCATGTACAGAATTGACCTCTCTACAGATTTATTTTATTTTGTGTCGGTTTAATGCTGCTGCAGATGCTACGCAGCACCATGAAGCTACCTTCCAAGACCTACGCGACGGCAACCACGTCACCAACCAAGGGGTCTAAAATTTAGCACCAGACTAGCAGTCGTGAACTTTTTTTAATAAGAGGTTGCCAGTGTAATTACGTGCACATGAGCCTTATTACCTATGTCTCAGGTCAATATCGAAGTCAAACTTAAAAATCATTTATTTCAATTAGGCTTAGTTTATAAGTTTCGAACAGTGCGTGTTGCCAGTGATGACCTACGGAACTGAGACTTGGTCGCTCACTCTCTCTCATAAGAAGGCTCAGAGTCACTCAGCGGGCGATGGAGCGAGCTATGCTTGGAGTTTCTCTGCGTGAAAGAAACAGAAATGAGGATATCAGCAGAAGAACCAAAGTCACCGATATAGCTCAGCGAGTCGCAAAATTGAAGTGGTAATGGGCAGACCACATAGTTCGAAGAGCCGATGGACGTTGGAGTCCGCACCGGAAAGCGCAGTGTTGGTCGAGCCCCCACTAGATGGATCGAGGACATCGAGCGGGTTGCAGAGAGTCGCTGGATGCGACTCGATACTGTGATGGTTCGAAGTCTATACGAGAGGCCATGTCCAGCAATGGAAGTCCATCGGCTTATAATGAGGATGATGATGAAAATGGTGATAATAATTAGTCGAAAACATAAAATTAAAGTTACGAGGGTTCCAAACGCGCCTTGGTCTCGGAGAGTCCAAGTCCATGATGTACACAGGACGGCGTACTTTACGTAGAAAGTGTGCTTGCATGCCCTGTAAAGTGTTGCTCTATTTATAGGCGACGGGTTCCCACTTCCCATTTATCATTATGTGGCCCACCCGTCCGTCCGTCAATTAAAAAAGAAGCTATGGCTTAGTTTCTGTACTTTGGGTCACAAAGTACAGAACCTGACTAGCAGAAATTCAATTCGTTGTAAAATGCGAATAAAATTCCCGAGAGTAAATTTTTCCAATTAAAAACAAAAATGTGGACACCGGAGTTACGTAGTTTATCACTTTAATATAGGTTCGTCAAAATCCAATATTTGTTCATCCAATTAAGCGACAATTTTCCCTATTTCCTCTGCGTGTCATCAGTAGTTTTGTACAGTGTACAACCGATTGCTATGTTTCAGAAATGTCTACTCTAATTTATATTTAATATAATTTTACACAATTCATCACTAACTCAGCGCGCACGTTAATCCATCATTCCGCTGCGCGTCTAGCCATGTTACATATCGATTCTGTCTACAATCGCTAACGCTTCAAAAAATAAATGTATGGGAATGACATTCGTTATCGAAAGGTGATCAACCTATCAATCGATATGTAACATGGCTAGAGAGGTTGTCATTATTACTAAAATCTGATATTAACAATGGTCAGTCAGAAAGATGTCAGAAAACGTTTTCCGCAACTCGCATTGTTGGCAAAGAGACTTGTGCTTCGGAGTTGAACAATAATTAGAGTGCTGATGATAATGATAGTGATGATGAAAGTTAGATTAATGATATAATCATAGAACTGCGTTAGTTGATGTCTGTCTAAAAGCGTTATTTTATCCGCAACCCGCATTGTAGCAGCTTATTGTATGATATCCCTCAATATTTATAAAATTATGCATAGTAGTGGAACAATAAGTAGAATGGTGATGATTGTAATGACATAATGATTGATTTGCGTAATAACCACCATGAAGTATTAGTATTTGTAGATATACTGTAAAACTGAAAATGTTAGTTGCTTTGCTTTTTGTGAAAAAGGTCAACAAAACAGTAACCTTATATTGAACAGACATAAGTACTCAGGTATAATAATGCAAATGGTATGACTTGATTGGCTGCAGTAGGCACCTACCCAACGTATCAATACACATAGAAGTGAACGCATACATACATACATTACACAATGGCTATACGTACACGTATTGCATTCACATGCTTAATATAATAAATTTTGTAAATACCAGTAGGGTAGGTGTTCCTGTATCGATGACATTGCCGTTACTCACCTGAAATGAATAAAAATTTCCGTAAGTAACGCTACTATGCTAATAAATACATTTTACCGCAATTAATCCGTAGAGATATTTTGCATCGATGTTTTTATAACTCGACGGCATGTGCTTCGAATCCGTCGCTATCGAATATATATAGAGTATCGTGTTAGACAGAAAGAGACGTAATCGAAAAAAAGAATTACAGTGCTACAGTTCATATGAATATGAATCTGAATGAAATTTGTAAATAAGGAATTTCAACTGCCTCTCAAAAAAAGTTTAATTACTTCGTTACTTTGACGTGAATTTTTGTTAGTGATTTTATGTCACCACTAACTTTTCAGTAGGTAGATTCATCTCGAGGGACGCACGGCTCGGCTCGACCGTAATTTGGGATCAGCATTATGAAAGTTTGGATTGAGAAGTTTACCTACTTGTTATTCTGTACAATAATTCGATTATGTACACAAATTTATAAATGAAATTGTCGGGTTAAAAAACATGGAAAATCGAGATATATCTTTTCGGGGAATTTGTTAAAATAGATGATTTTTCTGTAAGATACGTTGTATGTAAAACATGACATTAATTCAGCAATATTTCCAATTTAATATTTAGTATATTTTATCGTCATATTGCCAAATTTACCAAATTATATGACAATCGTAGATCCAATAGCAATTGGACAATTTATTCTCCTCTTATCAGCGTGTTAAAATTGGAATAATTATGACAATTTGGCGAGTGGTATATGTTCTAATAAAGGATGACAATGCCATGTCTGAAAAAGTGTTAATGAAATTGTAAAACATTTTTTTATGTTAATAAATCTCTTAAACAAGTATGTATCCGAATATTGTATTATCATAATATTTATGATATTCAATGATATGTAGCATTATTCATGATTTCCAATGGTTTCATTGACACCAAATACATAGTCACTGTTTTCTTGACGAATGTGAAGCATGCAAAGATTTTGTATTTCATATTCAGAAAGTTTGTATTTCATACATTAAATAAAGATCCACTTATGAGAAATGTACATATTACATGACTAAAATGCTCCTTCAATGTAAAAAGTTACTACTCACGTTTTACTCAGAAATAGAGTAAAATTTACGCAATAGGTTCTATATGGGAGAAACGTAATAAAATTACTTTAATAATAATATTTTGAAATAAAATCCGATCCTTGATGATCTATTATGTACTGTCTCGTGTTCTTTACAATGGAAACAAAGTTCTTTCAAAAGCTGAACAATTGTATCTGTTTTTATAATGTCGTACGAATTACTCTGAAATAAATTACTACTGTAAACTGACATAATGTTATCGTATTGTAGTGGTACGATGGTAAGTGGTAACGACATCCGGCATAAAGGATATATAGATATACCCTCATCTGTTATTTATTTGTAAGAAAAATGTGTTTGGCTAGGCAGCCTATTTGCAGTGTGTTACTGTGATTATTATCTATTATTTATTTACTATAACTAATAAATAACAGATGAAGTTATATATTTCTAATACCGGATCTTAGATCATGGATTTTTTGTCGATACATTCGACAGAGAAGTCACATAGGGTACCTATTATTGCACCGACCTACTATTGCACACACGCGTGCGAGTGTGTTTAAAATATTTAGGTAATAGATAACTATACTTAATTACTGGTCGAACATTTGGCGCAATGCGTAACATATTACGATAATAATAATAGCATCGCATTTGAACGTAACGCATATGAGTTAACAATGCACTTCAGCGCACCAGTGATGCATTACTGGGCAATCGGCGCGTTCGACGAGGCACCGCTCAAACCGCTCTGGCAGCTGCCCAAATATTTTTCGTTTGCCCGCCCGCGACCGGGATAACTCGCCCTATTCACCTGAATCGGAATACATTTACATCGCACCGTAGCAAGATTAAAGCAATAATAGCCCCCGAGGCCGCCGGGTTCCGATGAATTCTTGTTGCTCTTTATATTACGAGTAGCTTGCAATTTTCACCTGCCTCTCAGAATACTATGCTATATACGTTATATCTTTAAACTCCTTTTTACACGGCTGTCATGGTACCGCTCGGGTAAAGGGTAACCTTTACCAGTGGCACTAACATGCAACCAACAAGTTAACTTCGTGAAGAGACTTAAGACAAAATGCATCCAATGGCGACGCAACCGGAAATACCGCTATCTCTTTCATTGCGTTGGTACGAAAGAAATGGGACTGGGACAACTTCGACGCCATTGGACGAAATTTCGTCTACATTTCTACTCTTCACTGGTCGCATGTTAGCAACTCATGTCAGATCTGGTCAAGGATGGAATACAACAGTACCTTTGGGATAGTTCAGCTAAATATAGGTTCAAAGCATTAACCCTGGAATTCATAGTCGTGAAGTGAACAATCCCCCACAAACCAATATTCAGTATTCACCCAGGGGCTGACTATTGAATCATCCTTCATTGCATTTCATAAACAAACTACTGGAGAGCCCCTAGGTGACTGGAGTTTCAAGCAAATGTTGTCTATGATTTTACATTAGATCTTTGAAAATTCTGTGACACAACCACAGAGAGACGTATTTTGTTAATTCTTTGACATTTTACAAAATAATTGAGTTTCTAATATTTTCATTTACTTTTTGTTTTTATTTATCGTAGTAAAATTTAATTCGTTCAAGTGTACAATAGATCAGTTTTATCAAAAAGTTTCTTTCTCACAAGAAGGAGTTGTTAGAAAAATATTGAAGTTATGTGGACGAACATGATCATATACAAAATTATCAGCCGATGGACGTCCACTGCTGGACATAGCCGTCTTGCATGGACTTTCAAACACAACGGTCTCGAGGGGCCAGCGTCCAGCGGCTCCCTGCAACCCGCTTGATGCCCTCGGTCCACCTAGTGGGGGTTCGACCAACACTGCGATTTCATCGGCTCTTCGAACTATGTGGCCTGCCGATTGCCACTTCAGCTTCACGACTCGCTGTGCTACCTATGTCAGTGACTTTGGTTTGTCTGCGGATCTCCTCATTTGTGATTCGATCACGCAGAGAAATCCCAAGCATACTATTTACTATATAAGTAGTTTGATATTTCATACTTTTGTAATGTGGAATCCTACTTGAAATAAAAAAAATATTGTAAGAGGAAATTTGTTTATTTTACTCAAAACCACCTATAATTACCTGAAATAATTACAAGTAGGTACTATTATGCTGTATTTTCTTACAATTTATAGTAAGTGCAGTAAATAAATATAAGTGTAGCTTATCCTTAGGAATAGTGGTAAAATTGCATTTCACAAAGCTTTAGATCACATAATATTATATATTTAGGAGGTAGGCTTGGCCCGGTAATGGGCTGATAATAATGAACCACACAGTACTTATTGCAATTCTAAAATCAAACCTATATCCTTTTAATACAAAGTTTAATTAATAACAACAATAAATACATAATTTACATATAACTTATTGTTATTATTGTATATTTTTATAGGGCCAGACTTAAATGAAAAATGCAGAAGTAAACATTTAATAATTATCTTTATTAAAGATGTGAATCAATAAATTTCATTCAATTAAGATTTGTATACATTTTCTATTGTTATGGACTTCAGAGTGAGTGACCACCTTACAACATACTGCACTCACTCCTACTACCTCTATATTAAATGCTGCTGACTTTTCAATTTATGTGGGTCTTCCAATTACTGTGATCTGAAAACTCGGATTTTCAAGGACCAAAGTATTCTCAGTATTCTTGGTAAAACAGTATTCTCAGAGCTCATCACTGCTATTCCCTGCCATGATAGCCGGTTTCTTTAAATCTGTGCATAGGGTCCTCCGGGGTTGTTTATATGTATACCTATGCGTGCCATCAATACAGCTTGACTTGTGGCATTTCTGTTATTTCATAGAATGCTTGATGGAATGCACATACAGTCTGAAAATAAACATTATGTTAGTTACATTTATGTAGGTTATAGGTATATTTCCTAAATCAAAACTAGATAGGTATACCTAACATTTATATAGGTTAGATTACAAACAAACTAATTAAATTCTTCATCATGAGTATGTTAAGCATGAGTCTCCTCTCAGAATGAGAGGGATAAGGTCCACCACTCTGGCCCAATGTGAATTGGCAGACTTCACACATGTAGAGACAATGTTTTTCCTTCACCGTATGAGACATGTGATATACATTTAAATTCATAAAATGCACATAACTGAAATGATTTGGATGTGTATGTTTCAGACAGCATTTGAACCTACACTGTCCGAATAGAAGGCAGAGGTCATATCAACTGGGCTATATGGATTTTGACCTACTCCTAATTTATCTATACTAATATTATAAACAGGAAAAATTTGTTTGTTTGTTTTGAATAGGATCTGTAACTACTGAACTGATTTGAAAGATTCTATCACTGTTGGGAACCTACACCATCATAATCAAAGGCAGGGGTCATACCCACTGGGCTAATTGGTTTTATATCTACTCCTAATTTATCTTTACTAATAATAGAAACAGAAAAGATTTGTTTGTTTGTATGTTTTGAATAGGCTCTGGAACTACTGAACCAATTTAAAAAATTCTTTCACTGTTGGGAAGCTACACTATTCCCGAGCTCTATAGGCTATATTTTATCCCCATATTCTTACGGAAATGGGAACCACACAGGGTGAAACCGCGCGGCGTCTTCATGAACAAAAAATAATTGATAATGAACAAAGGTACGTACCTGATAACATCCCGTTTTATAGAATCGAAGTGCTGCTATAATGTATAATACTAGCGGTATTGGTATTCCTCTCTTGGTCTTCTGTGTTCATTCTTCATCAAACAGAGGCATATTATGCCTAATATGAGAATCTTTCGTACATTCCATATCGCCATAGTATTATACTGGGTTTACGCAATTGCGAATATATATCTTGGGCACTGATATAACTCGCTGTTTATAACTTCACTTATAACGATCCGAACGTCCACTTTCTAATAAATAAATCACGAATAACAACAAAAAAAAATGCCAGGGGATGGTTTGGCTGACAAATATCGGTAATTCAGCAGTCAGCCGCCAGCTCCTGTCAAATGAGGGGTTTCTTTTGTCTATGAAACGCGTAGGGGTTGAATTCGACACATAGCGGCTGAATAATCCCCTTAGGGGCCCCCTACTACGACTATGAATTCCACCGTAAGACTCGATTGATTGCCGCACTAGGCCGACACCAATGACGCTGTCAAAATTGCAAACTTTGCATCTCATTCGCAATGTCGGAAGGTAGAAATAAGTAAAATATGAACGTACTTTTGGTCATTCAACATATGTACTGTGATAGTTCGATGTTACAGTAGGTACAGTAAACCAAGCAAACTAGTTCCTAGATCAATTTCAAAAGATTATTCCTCATGTCATTTAATTAATTTATGTACATACATAAATTTGTAACCTTTAAATTTTATTCTTAACTACGACTGCAGTACTTTGCTTCGAATATGAGATAACCTTTAGGGTCGGCCATTGCTACGTATGTGTATACTTATTATGATTTCGAAATGAACCATCTGATGGGTGATAATAATTGATTGAGCTTGTTATAAATATTCATGAACTAGCCCAACCCCTCTCTTTCTGACAAGAGACTCGTGCTCAACAGTGAACCTAATATGTGTTGATAACGATGAGGGTAATCTGTGGATCTACTGAACCGATTTTGAAAATTCTTTTAACAATAGAAAGCCACGTTGTTTGTGAGTGTCACAGACTATATTTTAGTCTAGAATTTCTAATTAGAATAGAAATTTAGAAACTACGCGCATGTAATCGCGGGGCGTTCTTATAGAATACTAGCTGACGCCGCGCGGTTTCACCCGCGTGGTTCCCGTTCCCGTAGGAATACAGGGATAATTTATAGCCTATAGTCTTCCTCGATAAATGGGCTATCTAACACTAAACGAATTTTTCAAATCGGACCAGTAGTTCCTGAGATTATCGCGTTCAATCAAACAAACAAACTCTTCAGCTTTATAATATTAGTACAGATAAACAAAAGCCAATCTGACATTATACTCTCTGACTGAAAGACTGACGAAAGTTCGAACTGACCCGCACTAGATCTTTTGATAAAATTCGTATTCCTACCATTTAAGTGTTCCAAAAATTACCATTTAAGTGTTTCTCGTACATTGAACCCTTTCAGAAATAACCATTTTATTTGGGTTATTAGTGGAATTTCCAGAAGGAACAAATGTAAAAAAGCTGCCAAAACATTTAACGACATTTTATCTTTGGATCACAACAATAAGCGAAAGACAAAGGTAAGGTTAAGACAAGCTCCAAACCAGTTTTAAATGAAGTAGACATTCAAAAAATAAAATAAGGCTACAGTATAATGATCGCAAATATCATGTTATTAATCTCGTTTATAAAATGGTTACTTTTAATGCACTAGATGTATATCTATATTTTCTATACTTATAATAAATCTGTAGAGATGTCAATTCTGTACATGAATACATTTCCAAAATAACTATCAGGGAGTAATTAGTGATCGAAAGTGACGCCAAAAAAGCAATCAGTAAAATTTTTCTCGGCCTGTCTGTATGTTCGTTATAGAAACAAAAACTACTTGACGGATTTTACTGAAACTTAGTGCAATTATTCTTTATACTCTTGGGCAGGTTATAGTATACTTTTCATCACGCTACGATCAATAGTAGCAGAGCAGTGAAGGAAAATGTTTGAAAAACGGGAGAAGTTACTCAATTTTTACAGTGATACTACTGTAAGGGCTGGATTAAAGAGGTCTAAGGGCGAACGAAGTCGCGGGTGTCCGGTAGTATTATATAAAATATTGATTATTTTATATTGTAAAATTATTACTAATGTACTTCGTGAAGTTATCATGTTAATAAAGAATCCGGTGCGATTGGCTATATTACAGTCTTGGACGAACTTGATGCCAGAATTAAAATTTCACCAACAAAGAAGTTGCCATGGAAACGAACGATGTCACAGCGCTGTAACTTTACAGAATGCAAGAGGAGTATACTCTTTGACTATGAAGATACGACACGATTCAATGACAGACACTGGCTCCCGACGCCATACATGTTTAACGTGCCTGCCTGTCAATCAGCCCCGACTCACATAAAGGTGAACTTTTTATTATTAACACCTAATACACTTTTGATAGCACTGTAACCGATACACGAAGGTTAAGGTGTTAATGAATAAATGGCTGGTCGATATACAACAGTGAAAGCATAACCTCCACGATGAAGACCTACTGTCATCATCAATATCAGCCTATTTAAACGGCCCATTCCCATAGGAAGGAGAGCGGAAATAGAGCTTAGACCCAGAACATTTCTCCAATGCACTTTAGCGGGTGATAATGTTAAATTCTTTACGATCACTATCAGCTGTTAATGATTATGACTGGGACTTTAGCTTGACGTGCTAGGCACGGGGTGTACAATTTCCTGTCTGAGAATCGTCGTTTATGAACCCATATTCGGCTCACTGTTGAGCTCGAGCCTCCTCTCAGAATGAGAGGGGTTAGGCCAATATTCCACCACGCTGGTCCAATGCGTATTAGCAGACTTCACACACGCAGAAAATTAAGAAAATTCTCTAGAGTATGCAGGTTTCCTCACGATGTTTTCCTTCACCAAGTCAAGTCAATATCAAGTGATATTTGATTTCGTATAAAATACACACAACTGAAAAGCTGGAGGTGCATGCTCCGGACCGCAGCCGAACCCACACCCTCCGGAATCGGAGGATATGGCTGAGAATATTCACTGTTAAATTCTGAGAAGAAAGAAAAAGCTCAGTTTTACATAGCTCGACCCAGTATACGTCGTAATCGGAAAGTACTATAACAACATATGTATATAAATAACAATTTTAAACGATGTAAATCTTGTATCGCATTAGGATATTAATACAATACAGGTACCAGATGCATAAACCTCTTGAAAGATGAAGTGCCGCGCTACATAAACATTACCGCTCTAGTTTAACACAAAGAGCCGGGAGCTTTAATAGTTTTTTTTAAACAGTGCCGAAATTAGCATCTCTATAATTATGCACATATTTTTAAATGTACCCATAGAACATAGTACTCGTTTTCGCCAAAAGAAACTGTTGTTAGTGCAGCCGCGGGTAATTGGGACCCATTTAGGGTTGAATATTGCGTACAGCAATATTTTAAAAGCTTCTTTTTAGCATATATTATATCCATTATCCATAGGTACTTAAATAATAATAAATACGAAGGTCCGTCTGTCTTTTCACACGTAAACAAAAGCAATTTAGATATGTTGTTTAGAGATTTGGAGCAGAACTTTTTAATTCCGGAAAAATCATAGTTCCCCCGAATTTGTGAAAACAGATTTTCACATGACCTAAGTAGGCGTCTGTTACTAATATTATAAAGAGGTTTCAGGTGCAGTAGGTAGGTAATCTTTGGATCTACTGAACCGATTTGGAAAATTATTTTACCACTAGAAACCCGCGTTATTTGTGAGTGACATAGGCTATATTTTATCCCCGTATTCTCACGGAAACGGGAACGACGAGACGTCGGTTAGTTATAGTAATAATATATATACGTTCGAATTGAGAAACTTCCTCCTTTTTTTAAAGTCGGTTAAAAAGTAGACAATGTTGCTTAATTCTAAATCGTTATAGATACACTATGCTCTCACATCGTACATGTATTACTATTGAATAAACGAAAGGATGGATCGATGAAAAACACAATAGTATACAGATAGACGATACGAAATTGGAGTTTTGAAACTGCACTTGGGCCATACCAACTATTATTTATGTATTCTGTGGCCATACCATCGACGTACGAGTACTCGTATACGCTTGCGTAAAATAAATTTCCGACAGGTATTAACCGAGTGGTTTACCTTCAGGACCCACTTGCAATATCTACTGTGAGCACGGTACCGAATTGTTGCGGATATGATAGAGCACTTAATAACAGGTTCGATGTCTACCACCACATACTTATACAGGGTTCCGTATTTATCTTAGTAAGAGTCATATCGTAGTTTCGTAACATTTAACTGTGTCACAGTAATTTCATTCAAAATTATAAAGTTACATTAAATTTTCAAGTAGGTTACTTATAAGCCATTTTTGTTTGTATGCACCTTGAACGAAACGTATAAGAAATGTATAGGTACCTACATAATTATAAACAAAAACTTCGTATCCTCTCGAGTGGAACGTCGTTAAGAAAAACATAAAATATTATGATTTCGAAAATGAAAACTTGAGATGAAATTATTAAAAAAAAAAAAATTAACAATGCATTCTGTTACCTAACGAACTCTTATGTAAAATCAACCAATAGATAATAATGTACATGCTTCGACGCGCTGATAACAAGTTTTGGGTGTGAAAAGGCAAAACAAAGTTTTCTCAAGTTCTAAAATTTATTTTTCTTTTATAGGTACCAAATTCAGCTTTATGCGTTTATTTGAGAGAGCTCTTATTCTGTATCACGCACTTGTGCAATATACTCGTAGTTGTACATATTTTAACTATCGCGTAAAGTTTAACAGCATATTCGATCTGTTGCGATACGAGTAAGTTTCCAACTAATTTTGTTATCTATACTAATATTATAAAGCTGGAGAGTTTGTTTGATTGAACGCGCTAATCTCAGGAACTACTGGTCCGATTTGAAAAATTCTTTTAGTGTTATACAGCCCATTTATCAAGGAAGGCTATATATTATCCCCGTATTCCTAAGGGAACGGAAACCACGCGGGTGAAACCCCGCGACGTTAGCTAGTTTGTCTAATAATATGTACAAGAGTATAACACATGTATAATATGTGCAACTCCTTTAAGAACAAAAAAAGAATATTACAGAGATGTGTTTCTTCTTTTTGTCGAACGGAGCGAAAAACCCTAGGAGAGAATGCTAGAAGTAGAATAGTTACAATAGTGCACTATTGACGACATCAACGTACTCGTAAGATTTAGATGATTTAAAGTTAGGTTAATTAGAGAAAAGCCAGCATAAATATATGCTAGCCACCCACCGAAATGCAAAGCAGCGCTGCTGGCATGACGTCCGGTAAAACTCATCGTGTATTGATCGCGATGTCGGAAAGCGGGTAGCTAGCATTAAGAAAACAATATGGGAGATTAAAACACTGAAATTAATTAAGACGTTAAAATTAACGTTACGTACGTAACAAATTAAAGTTTAATAGTTTTAAATTGATTGTTTCCGACTCAATTGTTCTTTTTGGCTATTTGTCAAATTTATCATGTTAAATCGTATTCACGTATATTTTACCAGAGGTATTTTTATTTTAAAATATCGTTCTGTCTTTCCTCCGTCTTTTCTTATCTCTTGGCGGGCGCCAGACTTCAAAGTGCGTGAACAAACAATTATGTTTTAGTATACAACTATATTGAAAGCTTATGCCTTTACTCCATAGACGACTACGCTTTAACAAATAACAACATTTTTTTCAGATGTATGTAAGAATTCGGTACTTTACAAAATAATGAAATTGTAATATTATTATCTACTTTGTCCTACTTACTTACTTGAATTCCTCAATTAAATGAAAAACATACATAATGCAAATCAATTTTACATAACAACAAATAAAAATATAAATGATACAGATAGAAAAATAAATGTCCAAGTAAAAGTTTATTTGAGTGAGTATGACGAATGCAATAAAAAACATTTAGAATAAAAATAGTTGAAAAACTAAAAAACACGCTGGATACCCATATCATGCATGGGGTTGCATTTCAAATAGCCTGTCCGTCATCTTGGACGTCCGTCATATTGGATTTAACCCTGGAATTCATAGTCGTGAAGTGAACAATCCCCCACAAACCAATATTCAGTATTCACCCAGGGGCTGACTATTGAATCATCCTTCATTGCATTTCATAAACAAACTACTGGAGAGCCCCTAGGTGACTGGAGTTTCAAGCAAATGTTGTCTATGATTTTACATTAGATCTTTGAAAAATCTGTGACACAACCACAGAGAGACGTATTTTGTTAATTTTTTGACATTTTCATTTACTTTTTGTTTTTATTTATCATAGTAAAATTTAATTCGTTCAAGAGTACAATAGATCAATTTTATCAAAAAGTTTCTTTCTCACAAGAAGGAGTTGTTAGAAAAATATTGAAGATATGTGGACGAACATGATCATAATCAAAATTATCAGCCGATGGACGTCCACTGCAGGACATAGCCGTCTTGCATGGACTTTCAAACACAACGGTCTCGAGCCGCCAGTGTCCAGCGGCTCCCTGCAACCCGCTTGATGCCCTCGGTCCACCTAGTGGGGGTTCGACCAACACTGCGATTTCATCGGCTCTTCGAACTATGTGGCCTGCCGATTGCCACTTCAGCTTCACGACTCGCTGTGCTACCTATGTCAGTGACTTTGGTTTGTCTGCGGATCTCCTCATTTGTGATTCGATCACGCAGAGAAATCCCAAGCATACTATTTACTATATAAGTAGTTTGATATTTCATACTTTTGTAATGTGGAATCCTACTTGAAATAAAAAAATTATTGTCAGAGGAAATTTGTTTATTTTACTCAAAACCACCTATAATTACCTGAAATAATTACAAGTAGGCACTATTATGCTGTATTTATTTACAATTTATAGTAAATGCAGTAAATAAATATAAGTGTAGCTTATCATTAGGATTAGTGGTAAAATTGCATTTCACAAAGCTCTAGATCACATAATATTATATATTTAGGAGGTAGGCTTGGCCCGGTAATGGGCTGATAATAATGAACCACACAGTACTTATTGCAATTCTAAAATCAAACCTATATCCTTTTGATACAAAGTTTAATTAATAACAACAATAAATACATAATTTACATATAAGTTATTGTTATTATTGTATATTTTTATAGGGCCAGACTTAAATGAAAAATGCAGAAGTAAACATTTAATAATAATCTTTATTAAAGATGTGAATCAATAAATTTTTATTTTCCATCATTCATTCAATTAAGATTTGTATATATATTCTATTGTTATGGACTTCAGATTGAGTGACCACCTTACAATACATTGCACTCACTCCTACTACCTCGATATTAAATGCTGCTGACTTTTCAAGGTATGTGGGTCTTCCAATTACTGTGATCTGAAAACTCGGATTTTCAAGGACCAAAGTATTCTCAGTATTCTTGGTAAAACAGTATTCTCAGAGCTCATCACTGCTATTCCCTGCCATGATAGCCGGTTTCTTTAAATCTGTGTATAGGGTCCTCCGGGGTTGTTTATATGTATATATATGTTTGCCATCAATACAGCTTGATTTGTGGCATTTCTGTTATTTCATAGAATGCTTGATGGACTGCACATACAGTCTGAAAATAAACATTATGTTAGTTACATTTATGTAGGTTATATATTTCCTAAATCAAAACTAGATAGGTATACCTAACATTTATATAGGTTAGATTACAAACAAACTAATTAAATTCTTCATCATGAGTATGTTAAGCATGAGTCTCCTATCAGAATTAGAGGGATAAGGTCCACCACGCTGGCCCAATGTGAATTGGCAGACTTCACACATGTAGAGACAATGTTTTTCCTTCACCGTATGAGACATGTGATATACATTTAAATTCATAAAATGCACATAACTGAAATGATTTGGAGGTGCATGTTTCAGACAGCATTTGAACCTACACCCTCCAAATAGAAGGCAGAGGTCATATCAACTGGGCTATATGGATTTTGACCTACTCCTAATTTATCTATACTAATATTATAAACAGGAAAAATTTGTTTGTTTGTTTTGTATAGGATCTAGAACTACTGAATTGATTTGAAAGATTCTATCACTGTTGGGAACCTACAACCTCATAATCAAAGGCAGAGGTCATACCCACTGGGCTAATTGGTTTTATATCTACTGATAATTTATCTTTATTAATAATAGAAACAGGAAAGATTTGTTTGTTTGTATGTAGGTATGTAGGCTCTGGAACTACTGAACCAATTTAAAAAATTCTTTCACTGTTGGGAAGCTACACTATCCCCGAGCTCTATAGGCTATATTTTATCCCCGTATTCTTACGGAAATAGGAATTTCCGTAAGAATACGGGGATTATTGATAATGAACAAAGGTACGTACCTGGATATATCCCGTTACATAGAATCGAAGTGCTGCTAGAATGCATAATAATAGCGGTATTGGTATTCCTCTCTTGGGTCTTCTGTGTTCATTCTTCATCAAACAGAGGCATATTATGCCTAATATGAGAATCTTTCGTACATTCCATAACGCCATAGTATTAAACTGGATTTACGCAATTGCGAATATTTATCTTGGATACTGATATAACTCGCTGTTTATACACAGTCTTAACACTTTCCAAGTCCACTTTTTAATAAATAAATCACGAATAACAACAAAAAAAAATGCCAGGGGATGGTTTGGCTGACAAATATCGGTAATTCAGCAGTCAGCCGCCAGCTCCTGTCAAATGAGGGGTTTCTTTTGTCTATGAAACGCGTGGGGGTTGAATTCGACACATAGCGGCTGAATAATCCCCTTAGGGGCCCCCTACTACGACTATGAATTCCACCGTAAGTCACGTGACTATTTTTTTCATATTCCTGACACCAAACCCTTTCATTTATCCATATATCTATATTATGGTGGTGGATTTCAAAAAGCCAGACATCTTGGGGAGGTCGCCATATTGGATTTGTAATAACATTTGTTAGCCAGTCATGTATTGTCATCAGAACTTAGAGCGTGTGCAAAATTTCATCCTAATCGAAGACCAGGAAGTGGGTCAAATTAAGATTCCAAGATTTTCTGACACACATAGTTACCAATGAAGCTAATAAAAGCGTGTTAAAAACATTTATAATTCTTTTCGATTTGACGTCATGTTCAAGCTTTATTGACTTTACATCTCAAAGGTAATAAATGTTTAGTCTGGTAATATTCCCAAGACTAATTAAATCTACCGGCATTCCGAGCGCGAAGTAATTTCATCTTGTTTTACTCAATCAGCCAATAGCGTGACCTCGTTATCAGTAAACAACACACAATGCTTTTACATTCAGCCCACGGAGATTATAGCAGGAAGACGAATCATAAAAACAAACCAATAAATATAATTATCGCTATCTAGTTGTAATTAAACGAACGTTTCTCGGAGACTATTCTTGAACTTGTTAAAGAACTCATTGTTCTTTTTCTTGCTTAACGAATACCTACAGTTTTTATAGTTCCTGACGTTTTTGACGGGTGCTAAATAGTAGTCAGATTGTAGTTTTCATATATTGTAGTCTAAAAAGTCATTATGGGAATAACTTAAATTAGACCTAAATCTAAACTAAATTACTAATTAGTAATTACTAAAATTAAAAAGAGGTAAGGTTCGTAGTTCTCTGGATCTAGTGAACCGATTTTCAAAATTCTTTTAACACTAGAAAGCCACGTTATTTGTGAGTGTCATAGGCTATATTTTATCCAGTATCAAGGGAATGGGAATCACGCGGGTGAAAACAAAATGAATATAAATGTATGAAACAGTTCACAATGCTTTCACATAATGAAGACAAACTTCAGAAGTTGGCATTGAAAATACTCAATTTGAAAAATCCTTGTTAATTGTTGATGTTTTTTTCAATTCCAGGAAATATATATTAAATATCAGCCGGGCTAGCATGGGCAAGGGATAAAATTTTTATCCACCAATTATATCCACTGACTAAGGATATAAATCCACCCGTCATAGCATGGCCACAAGGGAAAGACAAATTAATCCCCGATTGACATTACGCGTGGAGATCTTTTCCTCCACTATGGCATATGGAGTGGATAAAATGATATACTTTGGGACTTTTGACATTTAAACGCGATAAGTTTATCCCTGTGAAGTTGATGTGGGGATAAAACTTTACTTAAAAAAACAATTATGTCTCGCATATTTTGGTCTTTAACAATTGCTTCGCAATATGGGGTGGGGTAGGGGTAGGGTAGGGGTAGGGTAGGGTGGGGTAGGGGTTATGTAGGGGTGGGGTAGGGGTGGGGTAGGGTGGGTAGTGGTAGGGTAAGGGTGGGGTAGGGGTGGGGGGGGTTAGTGGTGGGGTAGGGTAGGGGTAGGGTGGGGTAGGGGGGGGGGGGGGGGTAGTGGTGGGGTAGGGGTTGTGTAGGGGTGGGGTAGGGGTGGTGTAGGGTAGGGGTAGGGTAGAGGTAGGGTAAGGGTGGGGTAGGGGTGGGGGGGTAGTGGTGGGGTAGGGTAGGGTGGGGTAGGGGGGTAGGGGTGGGGGGTAGTGGTGGGGTAGGGGTAGGGTAGGGTGGGGTAGGGGTGTGGTAGGGGTGGGGGGTGGGGTAGGGGTGGGGTAGGGTAGGGGTAGGGTAGGGTGGGGTAGGGGTAGAGGTAAAGAAGGGTAGAGTAGGGATAGAGAATAAGTGCACTTATGTCACAACGAAGCTTGACCGGGTCCGCTAGTATGATAGATACTATAGATACCTACTACAAACCACCGCAAAAAACAATCACCAAACAAAACAATGCCAACAGAAAACAGATAAATAATATGCACAAAATAACCAAATATTATCAAATTTACGTTTATTTCGGACTATTAATATACCTAATGCCAATTTATAAGATATATACAAATGGGTTGACAAGTCTTTCCCTCCGTTTATCCTCCGGGGATATTATATCCACCGGCGTGCCCATGCGCGGTGAGTGGATAAAACGAGTGTGGGGGATAAACGTTTTATCCTCTCCCCGTGGATAAATTTCTCCCTTGCCCGTGCTAGCCCTGCAGGTGTACTTGCGTACATTTATCTTTTATGAATCTTAAATGTTTTAAAACAGAAGGTTATAATGCGGCAAGCTAATGCAAATTATTTCAATGTTCAAAATATTTACTTAAAGGAGATACGAGTAAATTATAACGTTTTATTTTGCCAACATAGGTCAAGGATACTTAAGTCATCATATCATACAAAAGGAAAAATATGACACTGTAGACGTGAACACTAGTACACTTTACCAATTTTGAGAACTAAATAACAACAAATAATATTTAATCTATTTGTACTTATTACCCGACTGCGTCAGAAGGAGGGTAATGTTTTTAATATTGAAATTTTCAGATGGAAAACAGAAGTATTCTTGTAGTACTTCGATGTTTACATCAACATAACATAATAATATATAAGTAACAGAAAATTAATGTCATTTAAACGTTCTAGAGTAGACGATACCTACCGATACTCTGAACTTTGGAAGTTTTAACGATTTGCGAAGTCGTCTTTGTAAAAACTTTCCACAATGTGGTCCGTCGCCCCTTTGGCGTTGTAATATTTATTTAGCGGGGTACCAACATCGATCTCTTTAAGTACCTCCTGCTCATTATAATGCTTTCCCCCTGTGAAAAATCGGACATCTTGTGTCCCATTATTTCGAACAACAATAGCGAGATTTTTCGACTTTGTTCTAAACTCTGACACGTTTCAATGTGTACTTAAGGCCGGCCGCATATACTCGATTTCAGTATTCGTTTTCCTAATGTGTAATTTCGGTTTGGTATTCCGTCAGACTACTGCAGAGTTTACGTTTTTCGGAATGTATACTGTCGCAAGGGCATTCGTTGCGTATGCGCGGAATTTATTCCGTTCGGAAAAAACGCACATTTGCGTCATTTAATGATTTCATGCATTCGGTTTTTCGAAAACGGAAAAATTATTAGGAAAATTGTAAAGTGGTAAATGGATTTTAGGTTAGGATTCCAACATAATGAGACTGAATTGTTTACACCCAAATTTGTTTATTTACCTAATGAGGTATTTAATTAATGTTTATTTATCCACCATTGTCTAAATTATCTCCGTATTACGGGTTATAGGACGAAATACCTATAACCCCTGCTACAGACCTGCATTTTAACTGAACAGTCGAATTGTTCAGTTAAATCGTCCATGCGTGTACAGTTAAAACTGACAAGACACTACACCGGGACGATTTAACTGAACATTTCATTTCGCACGAGAGCTTTTCTAAAAGGCGTTTAAATACAACGAATGCATGCACAAGTAAATGTTCACACGACAGCGTCTTTAGAACACGACGCGTTTTTAACGTCAGTTGAAGAAACTCTCGTGCGAATGAGGGCTAACGCCATTTGAAGGATAATGACGTTCCGTCAAACAAAAGGATGTTGCATTCTCGGACGAACTCTGTCACAAAGAACCCTACTGTTGAAAATAATTCCGCAAAATAAGCGAAAATAAACTTAGAACAAAGAAGCCTACCTACCAGCATTCATTATTAACCCATATTCGGCTCACTGCAGAGCTCGAGTCTCCATTCAGAATGAGAGGGGTTAGGCCAATAGACCGCCACGCTGGCCCAATGCGGATTGGCAGACTTCACACGCGCAGAGAATTAAGAAAATTCTGTGATATGCAGGTTTCCTCATGAAGTTTTTCCTTCACCGTTTGAGACACGTAATATTTAATTTCATAAAATGCACTTAATTCAGAGGCAGAGGCAGAGGAATCCACTGGGCTATCACGGCTCCTACCAGCATTATGACAATCGAAATTGGTTCTAATTCAATTTCAAATTTCTACTTTATAGATTAGGAATGCAAATGATACATAATGGTACTCGTGTCGGCGTGTCGCCGTCAGTCGTGATACGGTGGCGTTTAGTTCGGAATCTGCGACTGCTTGGAGCGATGCCAATGTGTCCAAAGATTTTGAGAAGATAAATGGCGACATACGAGTATACCATAAAAAAGCACTCGAAATAATATCAACACGAGCTACAGAATTCTTGCGTGTTTTTTTTTATGAAAGTAGTAGGTAGATACCTAAATTCTCCGTGGAAGTCATTCAAATTAATTTATTTCAACTAGTACAAGCACTTTTGAAAACTTAAGTCTGTATGTGTCGTTTAGGAAAACACATTCTGATGAGAAAATCCGCCAAGAAACGCAGCAGTTACTCTTTAAAAATTAAAGTTTTATAATTTATCTGTCTTGTGTGCTAAATGTGGGTATTTTTAAACGGAAGTATCCATGAAATCTATCGGTTCCAAATTTTGACAAATTTATAGATTTGTCAAAGTCTGAAAAACAAACAAACAAACAAACAATCTCACATCATCCATTCACATTTATGATGGGATTTTTTTCTATGAAGTGAAAGGACATTGGGTGATCCAATTGAGGTAGTCGCTCACTGTAGCAGCAAGTTACTTCAAAAACACTCGAAACCCATTTTGACGTGAATACGTTTTTAAAGTTGCTTCTACATATAATTAAAAAAAAGAATGATATCAAAATCGAGTGACAAATTTAGTATACAGACAACTTTGTATAAGTTGTTTGTCGAATATTGCAGTAAAATAAAAACTTGTAAAATATAAATCTATACTAATATAATAAAGCTGAAGAGTTTGTTTGTTTGTTTGTTTGTTTGTTTGTTTGATTGAACGCGCTAATCTCTGGAACTACTGGTCCGATTTGAAAAATTATTTCAGTGTTAGATAGCCCATTTATCGAGGAAGGCTATAGGCTATATATTATCCCTGTATTCCTACGGGAACGGGAACCACGCGGGTGAAACCGCGCGGCGTCAGCTAGTTTTAAATAAAGGAAGCATGGCATTTTAAAATATTGTTTACTATTTGTACCGTAAGTGCTACCTACTTTCACCAAGGTAGGTACTGGTTTTTATTTGCAATTTACCAACCGGCACCAGACCGCAAACTGTAGGAAGGAAGTAAACAGTACAGATGAAACCACAGAAACAAACAGTTGACAGTTATTTATGAAGAAATCGTAGAATAAACTTCAACAATTATTTAGCCATCATTCGCACGAGAAGTTTTTTTAACGGACGTTAAAAAAGCGTTTAAATACAACAAATGCATTCCCAAGTAGCAACGACGGCGTTTTTAAAACACGAAATTTTTTTATCCAGCAGCATTTTCAATTTTGAGCGTTGGAAATAGACCTTCATTCAACTTCATACTATACGCTACGCCCGCCAATTCTGGGTTTTAACGCATCGCTTTTTTAACTCTGAATTATGCGAATGAGGCCGAAAATCTATCACCTACCAACCTATCAGGCGAAGTTGGGAATGCTTTGGTGTCCAACAGCGAGGTACTGGGTTCCATTCCTAGTCGAATTAGACTGATATTATGCTACTACGAGTAACTACCATTGCAATATATTGCAGACTAATTTGTTGATGAAATAAAAAAAAATAACTTGTATTGTATTTTATTGTAAACTTGATTGTATATCCTATCAGTGTCTGGTAACTGGGAACATAGGCTTTATACTTGAACAATTGAGGGTTTGAACCTGCACGGTTATTATGTATCTCGGTGTATTATTCAATTAATATCAGTCACTACATCGTTTTTCATCATATTTTTATTTTTGCAATCATTTACCTAACTTTGTTTTACAATGAAATACATAATTATCTTCATTTTACGTAAACTTAGTATAGTAGTGGTAATAGCAAGTAGTATTTATACGATATTTAAAAAAAACTGGTAATTACGTAATTTCGTTGAAATGTTCATTTTACATATTAACGATTTAGATGATCGTTCAAACAAAAAATCACTATTACTTGATGTAAAATGGCGTAGTCAAGAACATTTCGTTGAAATAACTATGTTAGATGATCACAAAAATGAACATACGATGAAAAACGATGTGACTCATTATTTGAATGGTACACCGAGATACCATAATAAGGCCACTGATGTTTCAAATAAGCGAAGACCCATCGCCTATAAACATCACTTGGCAAATCTCAGAACTCGGCCAACTATGCTCTGCTGTACGACTACTAGTATGTCCGTCAGCTTGAGACAAACTCGGTGATACCTAGGTATGTCACCGGCCACCTTCAGAGTGGGACATAGCAATGCTTGACGGCAGAAATAGGCAAGGTGGTGGCACTGCCCTGGACGCGATCACTAAAAACTCCACTACTCCTACTAAAACAACTGTGCTGAAACGCAAATTTCACACAAAGAAAGTAGGTGGTTCGCTCATTTCACCGGGCGGCATTATGTAATGTCACGAACATCTAGGTTTGCTCAGTACCTATACCTACAGTACAAGGTGTCCCCGAACGAGATATTTTGCCATTATGTTATGAGCTGTAACTAAATTCAAATTTTATGATAATATTATACGTGCTCGGTTCCCGTTTTCCAATGAGTTTCCGCATGTGGAATGAATTTCATCTACGTAAATCTACGACGTCGCTGGAACATTGATAAGTCATTATTTTTTACTACAAAGAGTAATTGTAATCCGTTTTAATTGCGTGCATTTTGTTTTATAGCTTGGCAAATTCGTTCGTAACGCACCCGAAAGTCCGTGCGGCTCGGGAGGGGGGCAGCGAAGCTTCGCGCGGACGACTTCACACTCACGCCTGTCCTTTCCTCCCGTCGCCCGCATATCATGAGAGTGTCATCATCGAACTTGCCAAGCTATAATAATAAGTTCTCGCTCTTTCAAGAAATACCAAAATTCCACGTGGAGGAAGTCACAAGCGTATTCTACTCGTAGTATAGGGTATAATTTTATAAAATAAATATTTCAATAACCTTTACTTACGTGTTTTTACAAGACACCACATCACCAACACCAACATTTCAAAAAAAAATGGTACCCAGAAGGTATAATAAGTATAATAAATAATGTATATCTAACATTTTCAAGTAATTTGTAAATAATATGCAATTTTATGATAATACATAGCAAAAGTAATATTGAAAAAAATCTTTAATGAAGCGGAACCAACACAATCTTCTGGAAATTGCTCCGAGACAAATTTAATAAAAAGGGTCTGAAGTACTGAATACTTTACTGAGCATAAAACATTCCAAGCGATGACGAGAAATGAACTTTTATAAGTGAAACATTTATCTTAAGTCATTTTCTTCGCGTTTAATTTTCACGAGTGACGAAAACTCTTGAAAGGAGAGTGGTGCTTTTAGAGATATAACAATTTTCTTCTTCACAGGTTCACGCATGAGATACATTATATACTAGCTGACGTCGCGCGGTTTCGCCCGCGTGGTTCCCATTCCCGTAGGAATATGGGAATAAAGTAGCCTATAGCCTTTCTCGATGAATGGGCTATCTAACACTGCAAGAATTTTTCAAATCGGACCAGTAGTTCCTAAGATTAGCGCGTTCAATCAAACAAACAAACTCTTCAGCTTTATAATATTAGTATAGACTAGTCGACGCCCGGCGGTTTCTCCGTTTACCCGCCTAGTCCGCGCTCCCGTGAAAAAACGGGGATAAAATATAGCCTACTAGCGGACGCCCGCGACTTCATCAGCGTGGAATTCTGTTTTTCACAAACTCCGCGGGAACCATAGATTTTTCCAGAACGAAAAGTAGCCTATGTGTAAAGTTACCCTAACTTGTCTATCTTCGGTTTAAATTTCAGCCAAATCGGTTCAGAAGTTGCGGCTTTAAATATTAACAAACACCCATACAAACTTTCGCGTTTATAACATTAGTAGGATGACACTCACAAATATGAAATAACGCGGTAAATAATTAATAGAATTTTCAAAATCGGTACAGTAGATCAAGAGATTACACCTTACAATACCATAAACTTAACCTCTATAAATATATCTAGGATTAGATTAGATACATTTTGAAACAGAAAATCACGAGAATGAAATGAAAACCCTGACATCAGGAAATGTCCGCAAGGAAAAAACTAAAACCGTTTTAAAGCACTGAAACTAGCTTTACAATTCAGTGCGGAAACGTAGCAAGTTAGAGAGTTTATTGGCAAGGAGACGTTGAATCTCCTGCTCTTTTGTACTAGTCATGAAACATAAATTAAATATAATTATAATCTAGTGTTAATAAATTTATATTCGTGCCTTAACTTGTTCCAAATCTGAAATTATAATGAATACAGGTACCGTATACGGTCAGGTCGATTTTGAAAAGGACTTAAAACTACAGTATACAGTTTGCTATTTAAAGCAAAGTTAAATCTACCTGACAAAACTGGCGGAATACCTACCTAGTTAAAAGATAAACAGATTTCGCTTTTGAAAAGGACTTTAAAGCAAATTCATATTATGACGTAATTGATTCGCAAAAGATTCCATTACTATTACTTAAGTTATACATATAACTTTAGTTTAAAAAGTTGGTTTTGATTTACACACATGTACACGCATGTTATATAGTTTATATTAGAATATCTCTACGTACCTATTTGTATAATTTTTTACATTTTAGTAGCATCAGTGTAAGCTTTTATCCCCTTTTCAACCTCTTCACTTTTTACATTTGGACGATATGTATAGACATTATTAAATGAATATTGAATATATAATTTATATTTCGGTTTTATCTTAGCATCTATATTAAAATTATAAAGCTGAAGAGTTTATTTGTTTCTTTGATTGAACGCGCTAATCTCAGGAACTACTGGTCCGATTTGAAAAATTCTGTCAGTGTTAGATAACCCATTTATCAAAGAAGGCTCGAAGGACAAAGTCGAGAACACATTATTATTATATTATTATTTTATTATCTCTCCTTTTATTTCTCCTTTTTTTTAAATTTTTAACAATGTTATATAAATATATAAAAAACACTATTAAAAACTTATAAAAAAAATTTAACCCGCTCGCTGCGGGACATTTGAGTGTCCAAGCAACCGGTGGTCAGGGCTCCAGAGTGAGTAACCTCCTCACTCCGTATCCGACTCTTGATCCAACATCATCTATATTATTAAATTAACAATAGATATATATACCTACAGTAACTACGTTCATATATTGTACATAAGTATACAGATACTTTACATAATTAAATGCGAGGCAAGAGGGAGACTAACAGCGGGTAAGTAATTTTCTCGTTTTACCTTCAAAGTTTGTAATGAGCGAAATAAGTAAGTCGTTAATAGTCGCTACAAGAACGCTGTGTTACCAGCTTTAAATTAATTTATAACTTTCTCAAAGCTAATAACAATAGAGTTGCCATCTAAGTAAGACAGGATCGACAAACCAATTATAAGGGAGAGGTTTTATAATATACATAACAGTATAAGTATATTATGTATATATTAATTTTAATAACTATATAAATCATGCTCACGTGAAATGGTGGAAAAATGGCTGCAATTCTGCGTTAAACAACCCTGATCCTTCCACGCAAATAATGAGCCTGCCCGTCTGTCACCAGTCGAGGATAAATGTTAAGAATATTTTTGATTTTTCACACCCTTTAATAAGGTCAGGGGTTTCTTTAATCTTCATTGGTTTTGTAAGCTTAGGCAATCGAAAATTTAGAATTGTGACACGTCGGGTAGCAGCGATAGTGATTGTATCATTATTTAGTGGTAGAGGAAACACCTCGAGCAGGTCCCAGGACTTGTGACCTTGAGAGTAGGTTTAAAGAATCCTTTAAGAATGCAAAAAAACTCACTTTCCCTGCCCACACTAAACAATTTATGATAAACAATAATTACAACACAAAACATTATCCATAGAATATCTTTTTTTCAGTAAGTATTTTCTACCTTGATTGCTATAATCAGTCAAAAAGTTTGCACTGTAGTTTACCTCATTGTTTTGTTCTTTGTCTCTTTGGTTTCGCGACTTGTGTTGAAGGCATCGTGTAAAGTAAGACCGTTTCTATCTTATATTTGGTTCCAAACGTGTTTTAGATCGATGTAATAAACAAGCCACTAAAGTATCAAATATGGGTCTAACTTATAATTAAACGAACTCACGTTTCATGTACTCCCATTTACCTACTAAAACCGGTATATTGTACAGTGAATCCACGCGGCCAAAGTTTCTAGCAAACGCTAGGTAGATATTTAACGATGTCTTTAATGGATACTTCATACATTCTCTTCAATTCTCTTGCACAGAAGGATACAATGTGGAGCGGAAAGCCGAAGTTAATGATTTTCCGCACAGAGTATTAAAAAGCGAGTGTCGGTTAGAAAGTGCATAAATAATAGTGGAGCATTAGAGCTCAACGTCCGTTCAACAGTGTAATTGAAGCATCTTACCTACGTCACAATCGTGCAGTTTAATACAACGAGCAGGCAGACCTTCTGTATCTGCATTCTGCCCTGACTTAGCAAAGACAATGCAATGTACCTACTCACAGTTTAATAGCATCGTATGCTTACAAAAAGTAGTATTTTGAATGAAGGGAAAAATACGACGAGTTTATTGAAACTTGTTATTAATAAAATGAATTAAAATTATAAGGACACCGGCAACCAAATTCACTTTTTGTTTCTTCAACATCTCTTGTGTACATATTTTGAGTAACTTTAACATTCAACAATAATGTTAAACATAATTTAAATTTGTATTAATAACACAATCTGATTAAAGAAATAAACGGCATTTTACTTTTTTTTATTAATTCTCTATTTATATTACTAATCGAAACTCCCGTTTTAGTATGTGTATCAAAAAGCAATTGGAACCCTCAATAGCTCTACAAATGCGAAACTTCGAGGGTCCCAACTCCGTCCGTTACGACTATTGTCGTACCCTCATAGTAAAAGCTTTTGGCAGAAAAGAACTTTTAGTCATGCATAAATAATACAAGTAACTTTTTTAAAATACTATAATATTAGCTGACGCCCCGCGATTTCACCCGCATAGTTACCGTTCTAGTTAGAATACGGGAATACGTTATTTGTAAGTGTCATATGCTTATATAGCCTATATATATAGGCTATAGTCTGTCACACTCACTGAACACGTGGCTTTCTAGTGGTAAATTCTAGTGGTAAAAGAATTTTCAAAAACGGTTCAGTAGATCCATAGATTACCCCCTACAATACTATTTTGACGACCTCCGAGGCGCAGTGGTATGCGTGGTGGATTTACAAAACTGAGGTCCTGGGTACGATCCCCGGCTGGGCAGATTGAGATTTTCTTAATTTGTCCAGGTCTGGCTGGTGGGAGGCTTCGGCCGTGGCTAGTTCCCACCCTATCGGCAAAGACGTACGGCCAAGCGATTTAGCGTTCCGGTACGATGCCGTGTAGACCAAAAGGGGTGTGGATTTTCATCCTCCTCCATCCTAACAAGTTAGCCCGCTTCCATCTTAGACTGCATCATCACTTATCATCTATCTTTACTAATATTATAAACCTCTTTATAATATTAGTAAAGATAGATATTGAGAGCTGTTGAAATTTGTAGGACGCAAACCGCAATGGTGTGGCCAAATACATTATAGCTGCTGTAAACAGAGGGCTACGTAAATAAAACCTACGCTCGTCTAATGTAGAATGTAGATAGTTAAGAAAACTATTTTGAGTGCCCCCACGGTTTTCCATTACGCTGACGAAGTTACGACCATTTTGAAGTATAAAATAAACACGCATGTAATTGGAGTCTGTGAAAAGACCCAGACGCCTAGCGTTCATGTCTTTTCGCACTTACGATATAATATCACCTCTATCTACCTAACTAGGGTTGTCAGGTCGCCAAACCTAATAGCCGGACAGACCAGCCAGTTTAGCCGGACAGTTGGGTAGAAATGCCGGACACCCTACATTCTTGAGATTTTTTCTCTCCTCAAAGCTGTCAAGCCGTTAACGCTGCAGGCATGTGAGCTTATAGGATCGTCAGTGGCCCAACTTGGGATCGGTACGGTAGATACGCCGCAGTATTTAAAGGATTAGAGGCCGACTCTTATGCAATAGCAAGAATTCAAGGAAAACATGCTGAAACAGCAAACAGTAGCTAGATCAACAATATACGAATATTTTATTAAGATTTATTTATGTTATCAGAATTTAGTTATGCAGATTATGTTAATGAATAACCATTAGTTATTGTCGTGTATCGAATGTGTGTTTAATTTATCATGACGGTTATAAAATAAATATAAATTAATTAATCATATTAAATATTTATCTATTTTGGATGTTTCATTGTAATTCCTATCATATCATAGAAATGTACATAATAAGACGAAATATCGTGAACCGATTTGTTGGTTTTCGATTAATAATATTTTTCAAGACATTCTGCGTTCAATTGTATAGGAAAATCAAAAGATATCACTGTTTTTTATTTTAGCATTTTAGTCCAGGATCTGTAAAACAATTTCAATATTCATTAAGTACTTAATATCAAGCTTTTCAGAGAGAAACCCAACATTTCCTTTACAAAATACTCTCGATTGTGGTAGCAAGAAGGGGATAGCAAGGAATTATTGATGACCTCGTCATCAATACAGTTAAGAGGGTCATCAGAAATCGATTGTAATCAGCTGATTTTTTAACAAACACATTGTAATACAAATTGCATGGTAAGTTATACCGTTGCTAAGCGCAGATTTTGTCATTCTGCTACTCCCGTTTATCGGAAGCCACTACCGATATAAATGTACAAAACATGTACATATTTAACTAACGAAGTATTTTTTTATTTCTGGACAGTGACCAGGTGTTTTACAGATGGCAGAAATGAGGATTTTTAATTTTATACTGTTTGGGTAACGACTAACGAAGCTGCGACTGGCGTTCCAACGTGTGTGACACGTGTGCGGCGGATTGGGCCAAACGCGTGCGAACAAACGAACATAATCTCTTCGGAGCAAAACATACCTACATAATAATATATACTATCTATAATATTATAAAGGGGTAAAGTATGTGGTATTGTAGGGGGTAATCCCTGAATCTACTAGAAAGCCATGATAGTCCGGTGGATATGACCTCTACCTCCAATTCCGGAGGGTGTAGGTTCGAATCTGGTCCGAGGCGTGCACCTCCAACATTTCAGTTGTGTGCATTTTAAGAAATTAAATATCACGTTTCTCAAACGGTGAAGGAAAAACATTGTGAGAAAACCTGCAAACCAGAGAATTTTCTTAATTCTTTGCGTGTGTGAAGTCTACCAGCGTGGTTGACTATTGGTCTAATCCCTCTCTTTTTTACCGTTTAAAAAACTTGCGAATGAGGGCTAAATTACCTGCCTATTGCCTTTCTTGGACAATGTTGCAACTTCTCATACGCCAACAACATACTATACGATATATCCATCCCTAAGTTCCGTCTGTTCGGAGTAAAAAGGGAGCAAAGCAAGCATGTCACTCAGCAGCGAGCTAAGTAACCTGAAACGTTTAACGACTCTTACTTTAACAACATGAAACCCTTACGGCACCTATAACATTTTATTCCTTTCACTTAATAGCTTCTGCAGATGCCAGTATCTACCCTATCTTTTCTTTGACAACCACATATAAACGTATACATCATTATCATTATTAACCAATATTCGGTTCGGGTGCTGAGCTCGAGTCTAATCTCAGAATGAGAGGGGTTAGGCCAATAGTCCACCACGCTGGCCCAATGCGAATTGGCAGACTTCATACACGTAGAGAATTAAGAAAATTCTCTGGTATGCAGGTTTCCACACGATGTTTTTCCTTCACCGTTTGAAACATGTGATATTTAATTTCTTAAAATGCACATAACTGAAATGTTGGGAGGTACATGCCCCGGACCGGATTCGTACCCACACCCTCTAGAATCAAAGGCATAGGTCATATCCACTGGGCTATCACAGCTCTACTCGTGTACAGTTGAAGTTTTTTCTTACGAACTATCTATAATTTTCTAAACAATAATTCGTTTCGTACCTAACCAAACCGGTTAACCATTACAGTTTGAATTGGCGATGGGGCGCAAAAAATCGTTTTGTTTGTATCTTACTCGTAGTTCAAAAGCATCCTAAATGTTTGGGAGTTCTTGGAAGTCCAGCGAACAATGGCTACCTGCGTATAAAACTCAACAGACCCAGGTAGATGGTTTAACTAAAGTAATCGCGTCCGTGAACCCAAAATGCGGACAAAGGGTGGCATGTGAACAATTTGTCCTTATTACAGACCGCAGCGCGTTCACCTTGGTGCCCTGAACGAGTTCCTTTAATCTTCCCATCTGATAACTAATGATTACGTTCCGTCGATAGTAACTCATCTCAATGATTACCTATAAATTCTATATATCTTTTAGCCGACTTCAAAAGAGGAACAAATTCTGCATTATTTTTTTGTTTTTTTTTATTCTTTAAAAGTTAGCCCTTGACTACAATCTCACCTGAATATGGTAAGTGGTGATGCAATCTAAGATGGAAGCGGGCTAATTTGTTAGGCTGATGAATACCCATCACCCGTTTCGGTTTCTACACCACATCGCATCGGAACGCTAAATCGCTTGGCGGTACGTCTTTGCCGGTAGGGTGGTAACTAAGCCATGGCCGAAGCCTCCCATCAGCCAGGCTTAGACTAATTCTTTAAAGAGTTCATAAAAGCCGAAAATTTGTTTTTTTGAAAAATTGTTGTTTCGAGCGGACGTTGGCGACTTCGTCCGTGTGGAAAATATAGTTAAATTATATGTTTAAACTTTCCTCTTGACTCAATATCTAATGAAAATCGCATTAAAATCCGTAGCTTGGTTTTAAAAAGCTAAGCATTATGTGCTTTTGTTTTTAAAAACATTCTCGAAGCAAAACTTTAATCTAAGGATAGTTCTATATATTGCATTGCTTTGTACTTACTACGTTTTTCTCCTCTTTTCATCTTCTTTCTTTTATAATACCATAGATATAGGCAATCTATTATTTAACTTTCATCAAAGGCAGGTATATAATTTGTGTGTAAGTAACCGATAGCATACTTGTTACTTATTGAGATATCTACCTACCTTCTACCGTTAAATTGGTTGTTCACCTCAAAAGGAATTTATTTTCTCTTTGATCTTTGTTTCTGTGCCGTTTGTTTATGGAGCTTGATAGGTACTTATATATTCTCTGAGAAATTGAGTTGATTTATTAAAGTAGTCTAGTTCAATGAGAAATAAATTCAAAAAGGATAAAAAAATAGCTATTGTTCTTTTGAAATATAAATAGTAAATAGTTTATATAATGTTTCGGCCGTTGTCCGAATAACTTTTATTATCTATTTAGAACAGACCTAAAAAACGTTATTCATTTATTACGAGTAGTGCGTATAGAAAACATTGGCATGTATTGAGATTTTTAAATGCTTTTATTTACTTAATAATTTTACTTATAAATTTATCATTATTTCATTATTTTCTCAGAACAGCCTTAGGTACAGTTCAATTGGATGGACGCTTAAAAGCATTTTTCTGAAGCCATTACAAATACAACTCTACCGCAGTTTTATTATGTTGACCTAACCAATTGACCTTGGCTTCGATCAAAAAACAAAGGGTCTCTTGGTGTATAATTTTTGGCTTACACAAAGTAATGTTTAGTGTTGATTTCTTCTAAGAATTAAAATAAATAACAAAGATAAAAGTGTAGAGGTGTAGTGACATTTTTTAACAAACTGAATCGCTTAGAAGTGTTTTATATAGCTGTTTTATAAATAAACAATGGCTGGGAGCCACTACATGTATACTCGTATATGTAAGCATACCTAGTTATCACACGTTCATAATCACGCTCCAGTAATTCTTTCAATATGAGAGGACGGCTCGACAGTCGAGGGCGGCTATTTGGACCGCCCTGTTGCCATCAAATTATAACCAGCAATATAAACTTATAGTATTGCCAATAAAGAGACCGCTACTATATTTATATTCGTTCGATATCATTGTGCTATAAGCAATGAATATGATACGTCTATGTACTTAGATAGAGAATTAAGGCGGATTTACATTTGTCTGACGTGTCGTGTTGTGACGTATCAAAACAGAATCGGCTTCATACATTTTTTTATTGCTACGCATCAGAAGCCATCACGATATCTCACAACACATGAGTGTAAACGTTACCATACAAAATGTATGATACCGATTCTGTTCTGACGCGTCACAACACGACACGTCAGACAAATATAAATCCGGCTTTAATCATTGACTATGGCATTAATATTAATATTAGAGTTATGCAATTGGCTCACATCACATATCATTCAATTTAATTTTTAACTTTGTTCTACTTAAGACTTTGTTCACATTTTAAATGTTCATACTCATGCTAATTGACAGCTTTCTAGTATTCAGCTAGACCAGAGGTTCCCAAACTTTATTTTCTTATAAACCACTTTCAAAATCTAGTTGGTTCCGGTGGACACTCTGCAGGTTGCTCTCAGAACTCTGCACATTCGCAATTAGCATTCCCCAAAATAAAAAAAATATGTAATATCTAACTATGGAAAACTTGATAAAACTTCATGGATCTCCGCTTACGAACCGTGAACCCCCATTTAACTGTCACGCCAACGTAGACCCCTGTTGAGTCTCCTGTGGACCTTTGGAGGTTTGGGAACCAATGAGCTAGACTCTCGCTACAACTCAGCGCTAAATCGCGGACAGACGGACGGACGTGCGGACAGACAGACATGGCGAAACTATAAGGGTCCCTTGTGGACTACGAACTCTAAACAGAAAAAATATACAAATTTTTATACCAGTATTCTCTAAGGAACCCATCTGATATTTTTCATACAGTTCTCAACTCTACGTTAACCTCTTGTGATAACTACTTCAACATTACTCTCTTATCTCCTGACCATCGACCAAGTAGGTACGTTTTCAATTCTTATCTGCACCCAAAGTGTTTACTTTGGTATTTTAAACACATTTAAAACGATCATTCTTCATTGATGTGAAATGCAAGATAAATTTTATAAAAGTCAACACTTACATCGCACAGCGGATAAAATGGCCATGCACCTTGATCTTTTATGTAAATATTGCACTTCAATAGACGACCTCCACGGTAGGTTTGCCTTGTTGGAGAGGAGCGAACAATTACAATTACAACTTCGCTTGGTTAGTAGTTACCTACCTAGCTATTGACCGAAAATATCTTCGCGTATCACGATCAACGGATATTATAAACTAGATAATTTTAATAAATCGTTCGATGAAACTGTTTTTCGCTCTGAATTTGTCTGCCCGTGCCAAAAAATATATTTTTTTAGGTAAATATCTACCTATACTACTCGATGTGTTTTTAACATCAAACAAATTAGAAATGAAGGTAGAAAACGCATGTTATTTCATAACTTATTTATTTTAAATTATGTATGTTTATGTTTTAAACCATATCTAATTGTTCTAAGCTTATTAGTCAAATTTATTTTCATCAATATAAGAACAAGTTAATTATGATTATTATTAGGTGTGAATTGACTAGCGATTTATACCCTCATTTGTTTGTAAACAGTACTCATCAAGAAAGGCTGTAGTATAGGTAGGTTTTGTATGTTGGTTCTTAAACTATGGAATAGTAAATATTTAGGGTAGGGTATCATAATGGTAAATATTTAAAAATCACTAACAGATACCTAATATTAATTAGCCCGATAAACCGCATGGTAATAATAATAAATCGGCTTATTAGCTTACGATTTAAAAACAACTGTAGACCTTGAACTCTCTTGTGGTATGTAGCAGGCACTATATGGTAGGAGTACCTATGTATAGCTTGTGATACCATATTTTTAATAAATCTTTATTTGATTTATAGTACGAGATCTAGCATAAGAAAAATATACCCTCACCCAATGATAATTTTATACTACAGATCGATTACGTCCCTACAAAAAACCGCAAAAAGTGACCCGAATATTAGGCTACAAAATAGCCGCACACATGCACAACTTTGTCTTTAATTCCATTATTTATTTATGTATATAGTTTTTACACTTCCTATACACAACTCGATATTATAGACGATATTTAGGTATCATTTGTTTAAATAACGTTCGTTGTTGATCACAACTAACATAGATATGTGGAATGTTCCTCTTTTGAGCGCCTCATTTTTCATGACCTAGTAACACATCTAACAGTATTTAACATCATTGCCCTCACCTGTGTCGCTGAACATTATCTATAATTTATTTCATAGCACTCATTAATAACAGATGAGGGTATATATTTCTAATGCCGGATCTTAGACCATTACATATTATTGATTAAGAATAAATGAGGTGCAATCATAGTCAGATTCTGTGGTATACTTACCTATACTACAGAATACATATTATTATGAATATGTATAGTACGCGCCAAATTTCTAGTCCTCTCTGACGTTGCAACACGCAGAATTGCGCAAATATTTTAAAACTGCTGGTTATGTTTTGTACACATTGGCCTCCTGTTCAGATCGGACTCGAAGTTTGGCACATACCTAGTATAGGTACCTACCTATTTATATCACAGAAACTGTCTACGATTGCAAGACGAAGATTCACATTTTTGAATTGGGTAGGTAGATAGGTAAGTATTTATTAGGAGATAGATACCTACCTACCACGCGGAAAATACCGCTAACAAACAGATGGTTTACAATGTGTTTGAAATGTCTTCTAGCAAAAAATGAAAAAGATAAACTGCTAAATCGTACACATTAGGCGTAATAGGACAGACAGTTCTGTTTATTATTGTTGCGCGTCCCGTTTTTGAATAATGAATTATGGTGAACCTACGTAGGGGGATATTTTCATGCTGTGGTTCATCAAACCGTTCCATTTGCTGTTTGCGAGGGGAGACGAAGATAAAAATATAAACGCAATTCGCTTGTGCTAAATAAACCAGACTTTAAAGTGTTACGAATCATCTAAAATTATTGTAACGATAATTTAATCCACTTAGTTATTATTGTTATGTACGTATGTCTATGTATCACAGTATACATACTATTTCATGTACCTACTCCCGATTTGCATCTCTTTCTATCTAGTACAGCTTGCCCTGATGGGGAAAGGAACGGCAACAATGGATTCATTCACGGTTCAATGTCACAACAATGAATCGTCTGGAGTAATTACATTTATACTAGTTGGCCAGCTGCCGATCGCAAATTAAAGCTGCCCGTTATTACTATAATCGTTCTAAGTTACTGCTAGGTTAATGCACCCTTAGTTGCTGCAAATAGAAAACAAAATTCTGTTTCAACAAGCTTGCGTATTAATAATATTTTTTGTCTATGCTAATTTGATATTTAGAACAAATAAGGACATAATCCTTTCAAATGTGATTCAGCAAAATTATTAATTAAGTTCGGTACTCGCTTTAGCAGCGTAGTCGCTATGTCCTTTCGATAGTGAACAACTTCACGCCACACAACTACCATTCCATTGTTTTATTGTTAATTTTAGCACATTTTTTGTTTATTAATAACGTTAATTAAACGTCGTACTGTTTACAATTGCATATAATACAGTTTTTGTCGTTCAAAGCACGATATATCGTAACGATTATTGACATGCGCGTAGAAATACTTTTATTTACCTATCTCGGCATTCTAACGTTACAATCACGTCGGTGTCGCAACTGCGAACGGAAATCCTTTTAATTAACAAGTATACCTCTATGAATATTAAAATAAATCAAAATACTCACGGGGTAGTACATCCCCTGCGGCGGCAAAAAAAAGGCCCCCGAACCCCACAGCTTGCCGTTTATATTTACTTTGTGTTGCACAAAATACACTCAACAAACGCCACTCGATCGGGCGTTAACTCCGCACCACAACTTTTATAAACTCGAGATAATCATGAGTATTGAATGTACTAGTTAACAGTGAAGGATGAAACAAAATTGTAAAATTTTAGGTTATGTAGATATAGCGCGGAGGAACGCGCTATAGCACTGAAAGCGGTTGACGTCGATGTGCAACAACGGACGGGCACGCGTGGCGACTCACCGAGCCCATGCGATCCGCCATCTGCGAGAGAGGGACGGAGCGAAGTTCCGAAATCCGAACGGAGTCGGATTTGTGATGCGATATGCCGTCTCTTTCTGTCGTTTATAACACAACAATACAAGCTATTTGCTATGGTTATGCTTTCGTATTGTGCGTAACTTGTTATTAATACTATTTTATTTAATCTAATGTTAATGTAACTATATTTTCTGTAGAGTGTAAATTACACATCACTCAAGCTAATAAATTCTCTAGATAAAAGCTCTGTCAATGGATCAAAATACATTGAGTATTTTTTTATTTTTTAACAAGGTTCAATTATCTAGTATCTTGCTATTTTGTAAGTAGCTACAGTACAGCCTACAGCCAATTTGCCTTTTTGTTTTTTACTTTTATATTTCCTAGCAAAATGTTTGGAGACGGGAATGAGCGTGCAGCATAAATAGATGCTGAGACGAGAGCTTGTTTAGAGTAGCCGCGTATACATCTGTCTCGGTCGTTTTGCCGAGAGGGGCTGAGATCAATGAATCGCTCCCCGGGCGTCATCCCAACTCGTGTGCTGCGCGCTCCCTCTCATTCCGGATCAAGCTATTCCCGCTCACAAAAAATATTTACTCATCTTTATTTTTTAAATACAATAGCAGGTAGTATAATATATAGGTAGGTATAATACATAATGTTATAACAAACCGAATAACTATTATTATGTAGGCGTAATTTATAAAAAAAAACATATACCTACTTAATGTTTTAAAATTAATTTCAGTTATCCTACCTTTGTTAGTCAACTAATTTGAAAATTACTGGCAACCTCTAGTAGGTATATATGTATAGGAAAATGGGTAATCTATGTCCCTACTTATTGCAACTACACTATCTAGCTATAAAATCATAAAAATAGGCAGGTAGACATTGTTTACCCCGGGTTACCTACACATTCCTATTATCTCCATATTTTCACGTATGTTGGTTGGTAACCTACACATTAGGTAGATAATAATAAAACAATAGGCAGGTACTGACAAGCACTTACTAAGGCAATTAAATAACAATTAATATCATTCATAATACCTACTGCGTGGCGTGGGCTTCTACCCATTTTCTAAATCATTAGTGGATCCGCTAACAAAGCATGAACAAATTAATTCAATTTATTTAGGTAAGTGTCTACTTACCTAAATATTGTTTTGTTATACTATGAAAGCTTTGCTTATAAATTATCACGTAGTTAGGAAGGAAGGAAATTCGTGTTAAAAACCGTGTTACAAACCAAGCGACCCCTAAAAATAAAAATATTTGGGAATGAATAACCCACATCTGTTGCATCTTTCCTCAACATCTTTATTTAACCCTCCTTTTTACGTGTGAACAAAGGTTCCCTTCCGTTCTCGTCATTAGTTTAAAAGATTTGCGTGTACACAGTGACACACATCTTAGTTTTTAATTCATTCACTGTTTAGGTATTTTACAAATCTCCAAATTTTTTTTTTGTAGAAACAAACGAATAATCTTCTTTTCGCTATAATAAATATAGACATTTTGTGGGGCTCCAATACAATAAACGTGTTTTTTTGCCGTTTTAAAAGATAATGGGATCGGGTACGGAACCCTTTGAGCGCGAGTCCGAGTCAGAAATGTCTTAAAATTAAATTCCAAGTACCAGTAAGGTATTATGATTGTTATTTATATTGAGTAAATTAAAATCTTAGACCATTAATAAGATAATATTAATGGTCTAAAATTAAAATAGTAAATACAACTTTCGTTGAGAATTTTTTCATTGTACTGACAGCGCCATCTAGTAATGCAGCAGTTAAATACAAGGCCCTCTAGCGAACACATAACAAATTCATAGCTTACTCTAAAAGTCCGAGCTCATGTAATGAGGGCGTCCTCTTCTCATCTCATAATTGTTTTGTATGGCTATTGAACTGAGAATTTCCTAGATTTTGAGGGTTGAGCCCTAGGGTTCGAAGATAAATAATAATAATAATCAGCGTATAAAAACAGCCGTTAACAATAAATTCTACCCGCAGCATAAATTGAGAAACAAGCAAAAAAGTTTCAAATTATGAAATTTTCAATCGAAAGCACATAATATAAAATTGGTAGACCGGTAGATTTTCTACCCAGAATAAGAGGCTCGAGAAGGAATATTTTTTTAATACTTCGTTCCGTCATTTAGTAACCGATTTAATTGTATTATTTTTATTTTATTTTACGAGGTGTAGTCAAAACCTGGAGGTAGAAGACGAACTCAGTAATTAATTTATGCAGAGACTTCTTCACATTGCAGCATATAGGAATATAAAATAAAAAAATATTCGGTTCACAAAGGAGGTTTATTTCATGACAATATTTGTAATTAATATTTTAATAAAATGTTGAGCACCCCTGATCTCATTAGGTTTTGTTTATTTACATTGTGTAAAATATCTAAATGTTTTTGGTATAAAATAATTCTCAGACACACTAAAAAAAGAATCTATCGACTTCATAGAACACAATTATAATTTAGTACCATTAAAATTGTTAGCCTATTTTTATAGGCCCCCATCCACTTGATAGAAGAGGGTATACCTAATATGAAGCTTAGACCCACAACGCTACTCCAATGTGGGTTCGCTGAAGGGGGTTGGGGTGATACCTAATGTTTGATTCTGTAAATCGATTCAATATCAGTTGTCAAATCAAAAGATCGAGGCCAACGACTTGAAAAAAAAGCACAAAATACATATTGTATCATACAATACATATTGTATATTCCGGATCTCGTGATCCGATGCCACATGGGCCTAACCCGAAAAACTGAAAAAACGAGGCAGGAAGACATATAGTGAAAAGGCGGTGCCAAAAAATACAAAATTATTTAGCTTATGACAGCCATTGTCTTGACGTCTGCAGGTTTTTTTTTAATCTTTATAAGTTAGACCTTGACTACAATCTCACCTGATGGTAAGTGATGATGCAATCTAAGATGGAAGCGGACTAACTTCAGGAGGATGAAAATCCACACCCCTTTCGGTTTCTACACGACATAGAACCGGAACGCTAAATTGCTTGGCGGTACGTCTTGTCGGTAGGGTGGTAACCAGCCACGGCCGAAGCCTCCCACCAGCCAGACAGGTGCAGCGTGTTCTTTCAAAAGTACGTATAGATGTCATACTTACGAGTTCATACTCAATAATTGTAAGTTGTTATTTTTCGCGTTTCGCTTTTTAGTTTTATGAAGTCGATTAAATTTTATTTTCAAAAGATTTTATTTTTTATTTTTGTGTATCCAAGAATCACTTCAATTCCAAGAAGTCTCTACAAAAACTCCAAGTCTAACTTGTTAGGTATACGTTCACTGTGGTTCCTACCAAAGGCAGGCCATCCGGATTATTTCTTTTACGGTAGATTCATGTGATTCCTAGGTATGATGCAGATCAGTGGACTCACTTGTATGACTTTCTATACAAAGAATACTACATTTGATGCGATGCGTCCGATACGTACAAAGCTGATCTGTGGACGCCTACTTTAAGGTAACATACAGGATGTCCCGTAATTAATTGATAATGCGCAACACCTACACACGACCTCATCACCTACACTTTTATCAGCAACTTTGTAACTACAAAAAGTAGATACAAGTTTTATACTAATTTATAAGCCTCGATGAGTGTACAAGTTTTTAAAATATTAGTACACTTCAGCTTCATACATTTTTTTACAGGACAATTTTTTTTAATCAGGTCACGTTAATGAAAGAAAAATAATTATTGCATTCAAAGCTCCTTCTACAAAACAATAAAACATCATTTATAAAAGTAGTATTATTACATTGGTAATTTAATCCGCAATGTATAACAAAAATTACAACACCTACTGCATTGAAAAAGTGATTCAAGAAAGAAATATTCAAAAAATCAGAAAAAAAAAATATAACTTGGTCATCATATCATAGGGATTTTTGGAAAACTACCTATTCAAATTAGTTTTAAAAAATTAGGTGGTGTATCTACAATTTGCGTATTATCCATTAATTACGGGACAACCTGTATATTGCAACGAAGAATAAAGCTTTAACTAGTGTTACACTACAAAAATCGGACAATTTACTTGCTTGCCTAAGCAAAGCTATTGAAGAATATAATACATATATATTAATATAAATATTATATCAATTTTAATTACAATTTACAACTTACCCAGATACTACGATTAATATATTCCCACTCTTTATACCACTCAAATAATAACTCGTATTTCGCGTTCATGACACCATAAAAAACGTTATCACGATTGAATGATTTTTAAAATGCCGATAATGATTTGATAAAATATTAACAATATTTGAATAAAAAAAAAAACGAGAGTTAATTTTTTTTAAACAGAAGGTGTAATATTACAGCTAAGCTTTGGTTTTTAAATTTCGAATGTATTATCAAAGTGGTAAAAAAGATTAAAATGCAGTGTTTCAATTATGCAAAGTTTTCTTAATTAAGTATTTTTTTAATTTTTTTTTACTCAAAAATTATGTTCGATAAGGTAAATTAACGTCTATCTCTTACTTTATACCTACCGCTGATACGCACATACCCTGCAAGTAAAATTTTCAAGTTTCATTGATAAGTTATTTACTTACATTAATGATAATTAATACATAATACAGTGGTAATCGCTTAATCTATGCATTTAATACATAATCTACTTAAACGTAATTATTCTTAAAATTTAATTAAAAAACTCAATAAATCCTTATTTTATTTTACCTTTTTGTTGTTAAGTAGTTGCTTGGTTGATTTCCACAGATTACTGATCTTACTTTACTTTGCCTGTTTTCTGATACGATAGGTTACGTTCCACTTGTGGATCTTAACGATCACGCACACGACCGCAGTTTTTGTCAAGTGCGTGGAGCTTGAGCTTGGAGCGCATTTATGACTTATTTAAATATTTTCCATATTTATTCAAGAATAATGGCGTCCGTTTTTAAATATTTTAAAAACTATTATATTATTCACAATAATTTACGTAATTGTTGTGAGAGTTAAATTTCAAATACAAATTAACAGATTATGAAAAAAGTTTGTTTATATATATGCGGATGTGAAGGAGACGTGTGACGTTAGCTTTTTAAAGGTTAAACCGGCTTCACTACGCTGCTTTTAAAGACTCATTCTGGATCAATTATTATTCTGTGGTTTTACAATAACATTTTCTTTTCTTTAACAAAATTCTGATTGATGAGATGAAATGATTGATTAGTAAATAGTATCTACGTTAAGCGATCGCGCCTTTTGATAAAAAAGAGAATGACGTCATCAGTGACAATTACGATTTTAATAACGAGCATGGTCACTATGTGGCACGACTGCAGCCTGCAGGAGTTTTTTTTTTTGGAAGTTATGGTAGCTTAGTGTAACGTATAGCTAGACATTGAAGATGTCATCGGGTCACCAAAACTTAAGTGAGTGATATTTTACCCTTTCAGTTTATAAACATTTATGTTATTCAAAGAATTAGTCATGTAATTTTAGGTTCACAGAAATCATACATATTATTGCGAAAGTGAGTTTATTTTATTATCGCCGTTTAGTATTGGAAATAGTAGTCTGTGACGGATATGACGTCGCTCGATCTCGTGTTGGTTTCAGTGTGCTCGTGGCGTTCGAGCCGTCCACATCTCTTGTTGTGTAATTCATTATGGGTTACTTGGGATAGTCGGGGAGAGTGACTTGAGTGGAAAAGGGGAGTGTTTGATATCAGTCAAAGGATCCTTTAACCCTACATACATCGTTCGCAAGTACGTGACTTCACTCAAGGTCATTCTCTGCCATTCTGAGGGTCTTATTTCGGTTACAGTTTGATTTGTTAATTAAGTTGTCCTGACAAGTGTTGTTAATCATAATCTTTGTTCGACATTAGTTTTCTTATATTTGTAATCACCTTTAGAGTCCTATAATAATTTGTACCTCTTTCACGCTGAAGCGACTGAATTAAGTTTGAAGCATTAAGTTTTCAGGAGAAGGTATAGAAAAATTAGGCAGAACATACCTACGTTACCGAGGTAGATATACAAAAAATATGTTTCACGTGCAAAACAAAAGCGGGCTAAGACAGGGGCAATAGGTCAACATACTCGTGACCAATCTATGTGAATGGCGCATTATAGGGCCTTCTGTTCACAGTGGCGTGCACAAGGTTTCTAACTAGGGTAGGCACTTAGGACCCGATCCAGCAATTTCGCTGCTTCGGGCAATGATAAATTTTGATGCCCTTTCCAAACACTAAAAAGGCTTTTTAAGGGTTCTGAACGTACGTACGTACAAAAACGGAACCTTTAAAAGATCTCTCGCGAACATCCAAATGTATGTCTGACACAGTATTTTTTTTCCAAATCTAATCATAGGCGCTCTATCCGCTATATAAGCGGAGGGCCGGGTGGGCCGTGCCCACCCTAGAATGGTCCAGTGCCCACCCTAAAATTCTAGGCTAGGTACCCATTTAAAATTCTATGATTTACGCCAAAATACAAAAAAATCAATACAATCAGTAGACCCTTTTCAGAGGCCAGCGTCCCCAAACATTGTAAACGAAATTTCTATATTGAGTGTCGACGCTCCTCAGCGGAATGTCAGGGGCCGGACCCACCCTAGGAAATAATCCTAGATACGCCAATGAATCTACTGGACCAATTAAGTTGTTTAGTATACATATTCCTGTGACCCAAACGCAGAGGTATAATAAGTCTACTGGGGAATAAGTAAATTTTGCCACACTTCATTTTTGTTACCCTCGGCAAATGGCCCGCCCATGCGTCTATGAAGTGCACACCATTGAGAAGAGGGTATATGTAGCTAAGAACCCCCCTTGCTCCTCTAATGCGAGTTGGTGGGCGTGGATATGTTCATTATCAAATGTATCATTTATCAGATGTTGTAGGCAATGGCCGGATCGGACGTAACACCATCACATTCCGGACTGCCACGTCAGGTCTTACTGAAAAAAAAATGCTACTTCATTGCCCGACCCATGGACTTAAACGCAGGACCTCATGATTCCAAGCCACATAAGATAACCTTCTATATCTATACTACTTACTTATAATAAAACTGTTTAACAGTTCAAATTCATTCATCCATTGAAAATGTTGGAGGGCATTTTATTATCGATACTGAGTATTTTTTTTTTGTATGTCTGTCCGTGTTTTTTGTTGACCGGGCATTAAGCTAAAACTATTGAATGAATTCAAAAACTTGACACGATTTGAAACATAAATACAAAGAAGGTTACTTTTTAACGAAAGTTGTTAAATCGTTCACGTTTTGAGTTATATTTTTGTGAAATGATTAGTGTATTGTATAAATAAAACATGCGAAAATATTAACAGTAAATAGGGTAAAATAGGGGTTGAAAGTTTAAATCGTATATCATGCGGACGTCGTCGCGGGCATCCGCTAGTAGATAATCTAGAAATGCATAATAGAAAAGTAATTTAATTTCAAATGTTTGTCCCCAATTATTTATCACTAGCTGACGCCACGCGGTTTTACCCGCGTGGTTTCCGTTCCCGTAGGAATACGGGGATAATATATATCCTATAGCCTTTCTCGATAAATGGGCTATCTAACACTGAAAGAATTTTTGAAATCGGAACAGTGGTTCCTGAGATTAGCGCGTTCAATCAAACAAACAAACTCTTCAGCTTAATTAATAATATTAGTATAGATTGTATACTCTAGATCGTCGTTTCTGCTAGAAAGGTATTATAGTTGTGAATGTTAACTTTTTAATTTGAATATTTTTTTAAAATGAATATTTGTCGTCACATTTGTTTTAATATGACCAATATTCCCGATCAATAGACCCTCCAACTAGTCGGAAAAGACTACTGTACTGACTGCTACGAGTAGGATTGGGTTCGACAATAGTCCAGCGATTAGTCCACCCCTTTACCGTTGGAGATAATGAGGCTCCAGGCGTCTATGTATACCGATATATTTTAACAAAATGAAAGAAGTGTCTATCGCCACAGGGCATGAGTCAATTAACCGCTCTCGAAGGCAGCGACAGGCAGCAGAAAAGTGAATTTTGCGTTGCACCGCCACAAAATGCTCTTTGAATTACGATGTGAAATTAATCACAGCCGAACGATGCTGCACTGGAAGTGTGCCAATTTTGTATTTACCTACTGGAAGAATTTGACATGTTCTAACTGAAATTTATTATTAGCGCGAACTTGCTCCGTCTAGACATGTTCAAGGTACATTTAACGCTACGAGTAGGTACCTAGGTATACAATTTCTATCTTCAAACAAATATATAATATATTTGATCTTCAAAAGTACTTTTGAAGCAGCACAAGAGGAGAAGGCAGAAAAGGCATTCTACAAAATTATTGCTTTACTAATTGTAAAAAGTTATATCGTAATCAGCCGTGCTATGACAATATATTGTATAATCACATTCAGTGTTTTGTGATATTACTAATAAATGGGTCACTCGCACATGGGTCGTTATCAACCTATATTCGGCTCACTGCTGAGCTCGAGTCTCCTCTCAGAATGAAAGGGGTTAGGCCAAAGGTTAGGAGTGGGACATTAGACCAACGGCGCGAGGCTCGAACCACCACCCCTCGGTGATGAGTCCGACCGCTCATACCGTTGAGCTATTGAGGCTCCCAATTGAAAAATCATCACCATATTATAAAAACTTCTTCAACAGCCTGTATTCGTCCACAGCTGGACATAGGCCTTTCCACCACACACGATCCTCCGCCTTCCTCATCCAGCCACTTCCCACTACCTTCTTGATGTACACTGCGTTTGCTAGTACGCGGTCTCCACTCCAGAACACGTCTGCCCCAGCGGCCATCTGTCATATAAAAACTTACAAGTGATATAATAGAGCAACACGATCAAGGTATAGGTACGTCCCAATATACGTTGCCCCTCCGCACGTCGACCTAATGGCCAGTAATTTTAACGAAAATTATATCCTACAAAGTTTTCTACCACTACTAAAAATGCTTAATCGCAAAATAATCCAAGTCTAATAGTTCACACCACAGTACTGTTATTACTATTTTCCCTTTCAGAAATAATAAGGAAATCGTTTGCAATGTAAATGTAGTAAAAGGAAAAATATTTTCCCGTCTGGAACAACCTCGCGCTCTGTTTGTCACCGCGTCAGACGCTGTATTCGTTTACGCATACTTATGCCACTGAGAGCTTTTAACTTAGCTTATTTTTTGTAACCAAGCTTTGATTTTGTGCTCGTCCATTAATGTAGGGACGTAGTAGTACTAATTACTATTAGTAATATTAGTTATTGTAGATGATCCAGTGATTCTTATTACAAATAGTAGCTAAGATCGCTCGGGAAAGGCGACCGCACACGTCGGGAATGACGAACGTTTATAAAAAATGCAGTGGTTACCTACCCAGCAGACGATAAAACTTTAGTAATGATGAATTTATTATAATTTATGATGATGAATCATTATCATTATTAGCAACCCATTTTCGGCTCAATGCTGAGCTCGAGTCTCCTCTCAGAATGAGAGAGGTAAAGCCAATAGTCAACTACGCTGGCCAATGCGGATTGGCAGACTTCACACACGTAGAGAATTAAGAAAATTCTCAGGTATGCAGGTTTCCTCGCGATGTTTTTTTTAACGTTTGAGACACGTGATATTTAATTTCTTAAGATGCATATAACTGAAAATTTAGAGGTGCATGCCCCGAACATACACCCTCCGAATGGAAGGCAGTTGTATGAATATTATTTAGAAATTATTATATACTAGCGGACGCCCGCGACTTCGTCCGCGTGGAATTCAGTTTTCAACTAAAATTTCCATTCCAAATTTCAGCCAAATCACTTCAGTAGCCGCAGCGTAAAGGAGGAACAAACATACACACACACGAACTTTCGTCTTTATAATATTAAGTGTGATTGTATGTGGTAAAGTTTGAGTGGGTAATCACGGGATCTACAGATAGAAAGCTACATTATTTGCGAATATCATAGGCAATTTTTATACTCCGTGTTCTTTCGGAAACAGAAACTATGTGGGTGAAACCGCGGGGCGTCCTTTAGCGGCATTTTTGCGTCTTTTAGAAATTTTGTATTATCTCCAAAACTATATGACTTTTTAAGATTATTGTTTTTGTGTCATCTTCATAAAACAATAATCTTAAAAAGTCATATAGTTTTGGAGATAATACAAAATTTCTTATGCATAGACTCATGGACTGACAAATCATAAATATTTGTATTATATCTTTAAAATGCGTTGTCAGGTTTTATCAGGTGATATTTATAATTTGACATTGAAACGTTGAGTTATCGTCAAATACCTGAAAATGAAAATTCATCTTAAAAGCCATTAATTTATTCAAGTAAGACAATGGATGTTGGTTGCCGAATCCACATTTTTACCGACTACTCTTCAAACGTCATGTCCCAAAATATCTCAACCGAAGTATAAAGTTTCATCTGAAGTAAACAATGGAGTGACAATCCATTAAGGCACCCATCGACTTAAGTACATATTACGTAGGTAGGCTCCTATTATATTACTCGGGAAAGTATAATTTAATAATATCTCTTTCAATAAATATTGTTATATTAAGCCAAATACTTAAAGTATAATAACTTAATAAGTGAATTTAAGTGACCTAATACATACAATAATTTTTTTTTTTGCTTTTATATTCACAAACTACACCAGCACACTGTAAAAATATGTAAATTTAATTTAAAGTTTTCGACTATTTATTATCACCATTATCTTATAATATATAATGCCTAGCCTTACGAAAGTGCTCAGGTATAAACTAAGCCTAATTGAAATAAATGAACATTGACTATTGACTATGCAATGTATGAAATGTAAATTGAAATGAAATAATTGCTTTCCGGTTAAATGAAAGTGTCAAAGAAATACGCAATTAAAAAGTTGCTTACACCTTTTTAATTACTGTTACATTACTGCATTTACAATTTAATTTCTTCTATGTAAAAGCTAAATGTTTTGTTACAAAGTTATAGTTGCCCAATGGATATATTTGCTGTACGTGCTACGTCTATAGTCTGACAAGTTCGTTGATGACACTCCTATGATATGCGGGCGACGGGGGGAAAGACTGCGCGGGTATGAAATCGTGCGTGCGGGGACGTGAGGTGCATCAGTCGTGGGTTTTTCATTCATCGCTACACGCCCCCCGGCCCACGCGGACCATCGGACGTGTTACGTACGAAGTTTGCACTCTTGTACCTATATACTTACTAGGCCACAAAACACGTACAATGGGGATGATGACTTGGTTTGAATATATTGATGTTTTGAGACATCGGGAAAATAAGGTCAATGTTAACTAATTAATATGTAAAAAACAAAAATTGACTGGATGTTTGTAAAACAAATAAGATTATAATAATTCAAAGTCTACTAAAATTCTTTAATCGTAATTAGATGAAATATCATATTAAACTAGCTTTCTCAAATTAAACGTGACATTTTTCAAAATATGAACAATAAACATAAACGCACAAATACAAAGATATTTGTAATTTTGAACGCCCATACAAATCTAACGATCAGCGAATCAACGATGTCATTAATTCGTGCGTGGTATTCTGTATGGGGCATTTTTCAGGGATCCGTGGCACCGCCGCAAATCTGACCCTTTAAATCCCTGTAGCTCCGATAGTAATGATCCCAGATATCCTGTTACTTTTACAAAATTGCTTTACTATTAGCATACTATATATGTATATACAATTTAAAAAAAGACTGGCCTATTGTGGCCAAAAGTAATTATTTTTTACCGTTACATGTAAACGGCTCAACAAAAAACACTTACGCGGAAAATCCTATTATCGTGGGTCGAATTTGGAAGTGTGTCGGCCATATATGAGCTACAAAAATTAATTGCTATTACAGAGGCTCATCCAACTCGGAACGGCCAGGTGATCGTGTGCGAGCGTGATCGGTTTTCCGATCGTTTATTCATTTCTTTTTTTGTTTATATACATTTTTGTTTATGGGTTTAAAGCCTGTAATAGCCAGACATACTTCTTTTAATGAAGGCTGAACGTTGATCAGCCTATGCTCCTAACCATAGGTAAATATTGGCTTTAACTTTTTACACGTTTTGTGAGTAAATACAATAGCCAATATGGTTTGGACTGTGGTGGATAGGTGGACAGGTTTCAAGAGTCCAGACTTTTAGCAGACTCAAAAGTAATTACAAAAATAAGAAAACTAATGTCGAACAAAGGTTATGATTCACAACACTTGTCAGGACAATTATTAACAAATCAACTGTAACCAAAATATGACCCTAGAATGGCAGAGAATGACTTTGAGTGAAGTCACGTACTTGTGAACGATGTGTGTAGGGTTAGGCGCCTTTGACAGATATCTAACACTCCCCTTTTCCACTCAAGTCACTCTCCCCGCCTATCCCAAGTAACCCATAAAGAATTACACAACAAGAGATGTGGACGGCTCGAACGCCACGAGCACACTGAAGACAACACGAGATCGAGCGATGTCATATCCGTCACAGACTACTATTTCGTACACTAATTATTAAAAACATGTAAATTTAAAAGCGGCCAACGCGGCGATAACAAGACCGGACCGGGGCAGATCATTCCAAGCCAAAAGACGTTGGATCCCAAGATGCTGTGATGGCGACCCCGCACAAGAGAACACAATGTTGGTCGACTCCCCACTAGGTGGTCTGACGACATCATGCAAATCGCACAGATTCGCTGGATGCAGGCGATCATGTCCTGCAGTGGACGTCTATCGGCTGATATGACGGCAACTCAACAGCATCCCTTCAAGAAACACCGTTACAGATCAAGAATAATTACTTTTATACTTACTTTAACATTCTGACGCAATTTGCTTATGGTAGAAAAATCGTATGTTAAAATAAAATTGTATGTTATCTTATTAGGTGATTCGAAAATACCCTTCATAAGAAAATGCATTGTAAGTGGTATGGTAAACAAAACTAGAAAAGCATTCCAGCATGGTAATTGTGTAAATCTTTGCAGTATAACTAAAACTGCAACGAATAAAACGGCTAACCTATAAATTGTATTATACCTAGTTAGTAAACCTCGGATGTTCATTAATTATATATAAATAATATGTTCATGAATACCTATAAATTCGTAGTTTATTTATACTTACATTAAAACAACATTTATGAGTCATTTACCATATTAGTTTAGTTCATTTACCATTTTAGTTTAGGCTTTGTATATACAGAGCCTAAACTAAAATGGTTGTATTTTCACTTCGACTTTAGATAAAGAAATAATTCAGCCCATTTCATTTTCTTTTAGAGTGGTCAATCAAGGCTTCACTAACGGTAGGCAAATCGTTAAGATGGATGATAAGGGAATAACGACATCGAATAAATTACATTTCGGTTTCAGACGTTGAAAAAGGTAATGCAAAATGTATTAAACACATCTGCTCGGTAAGTGGCTATTATTTCACCGATATCAAATGGGTTTACAGATTGTGTGGTAACTTTTTTTTTTCTCTCATTTATTTATTAGTCCATTTTTTTTTAAATTTTTAACAATTAACAATGTTGATATAAGAATCAAATACAAAACACTATCAAAAATTTATAAAAAAATCAAACATCAAAACTGGTCAGGGCTCCAGAGTGAGGAAGCTCCTCACAATACTTTTTTATATCATTATATTCGTTATTTTCACATACCTGCCATAAATCTCAAAAGGAAAAAGATGTAACCCTTAATACGATCACTTTGTTGTCCGTCCGTCTGTCTGTCTGTCTCTCAGCAGCCTTTATCTCGGTAAGATATAGAGGCATCAAGTTGTAAATTAAACCGTATCTCAAGTCTACGGTCCCATGACTTTCATGAGTTGACCTTATCACAAGTTAACTAAAGTAAAGAAAACATACTTGTTGACTAACGTTATTAGTCCATCATAGTTAGGTTATGCTGATATTTTATAAGCAATTTTTAACAATGTAGCGGTAAGCGCTTGGCAATCATGCTTTATAGTAACCGATGATGCAGCCTATGTTGGCACGCGCTTTTCTTTTCCTTTTCACATTTTTCCCCATGTTGTAGCTGTTTTCTACCTAACTAGCCATTAACTGAAAGTTCTAAAGAAGTCTAATAACCGTTTATAATTCCAGAACAGCATAACATATCTGGAAGAAACTTGCCGCGAAGCGAATCTAGAATATCACATACTAACTGACTCCGCGCGGTTTCGCCCGCGTGGTTCCCGTTCCCGTAGGAATACGTGGATAATATTTACGGCCTATAGCCTTCCTGAAACTGAAATAACACTGAAATAATTTTTCAAATCGGGCCAGTAAGTAGTTCCTAAGATTAGCGCGTTCAAACAAATAAACAAACAAACAAACTCTTTAGCTTTATAATACTAGAATAGATATGTTACTTTTAGCTCAATATCATATTGGAAAGGAATGTACGCGGGTAAAATCGTAGGGTATTGTAGTGCTTTAATAACGAAAATTTCTATTTTTACGGGACTTGCAAAATTCGTGACAATAAGTGTTTTTAAGTTAATTTAAAAATTTAATACTTTAAAAACACAAGCAAAAATATACATATAGCCACCCGTAAAATAAACATTTACGAAATACGGCAAGTACGTTATTGAAGGCGATATAATTCACAAACTGATAGAGCAGTTTTTCAAATGCTATCGTCCTTTGTTATACCTATAGTTAGATAGCTACTATTATTTTTGTAACAATGCAGAGTTAATTTGGTAGTTAGCCCTAGGTCGTTAAAAAAACTAGCCATACTGGACGTGAGCCAGAGATATAAAACGAATCCAGAACCTCCCGGATATAAAAAAGGCATTAATGAAACTACAAATAAACGTAAAGCCTATTTAAGTAATACGTATACGTACTCGTACGAGTATATGTTTAATTTACGTTAACAGCCGTTGTTAAATGAAAGAAAGCTAAACTACTTAACCAAGGAATATACGAGTACTTACCTAAAGATATATATTTCTAGAAATCTACATATATATATAAAAATCAATGTTACTTTTCGTTGTAATTTTATAACTCAAGTTCTCTTCACTCGGTCAATTTAGTAGATGGTTTATGTGAAGTTTGCACAAAATAATAATAAATAAATAATAAATATACTTAAACATAACACATCACTATCTAGCCCCAAAGTAAGCATAAAGAGTAGCCTGTGTTATGGGTGCTAAGATTAGAAGCTAAGATATTATAATATTAATATACAATTATATACTTCATATAAATACTTATATAATGCATAAATATACACAGACACTGGAAAACACCCATGCTCATCACACAAATATTTTCCAGTTGTGGGAATCGAACCCACGGCCGTGGATGCAGAAAGCAGGGTCACTACCCACTGCGCCACGCGGCCGTCTTACAAAATCGGTCTTCATTTAACACATTTTTTGTAACAAATGAATTCAGGGGTAGGGTAGGGGCAGGCTAGGGGTAGGGTGGTGGTGAGGTAGGGTAGGGTAGGGGTAGAGTAGGGTTAGGAGTAGGCTAGAGATAGGAAACGAGTGCACATAAGTCAAAGCGAAGCTTTACCGGATCCTCTAGTTATGTATATTTGTAAATATTTCACGCTGACATATCAAAGGTAGTGTTTAGACACGGGGAAACGATTAGGTAAACATCGCGTGATAAAACTTTCGAAGTAACTACTATTATCTAATCCGTCCTATTTTGCCTAACTAGCACGGAGTTCTGCAAATCATTCAACAATTTTTCACTTGCTGCCTTGACCTCATATCAAAAACAATGCCTAGGCTATAATATTATAGATTTATAATATTAGATTATAATTAAGTTGTAAAATATAAGTATTTTGTTTTGTAACACTATTAGATGAAAGTGGTTTTGCAAGCAATGTTTGATTTTATTACGATTTTGCATACGCTAAGCATGTTAGTTCATAAGTTGATTTTTTTGTATATGTAAAAGTCGCTACCAAACTTAATAAATAAATAATATTATGTTTAAGTAATAAAAAATAAGGTAAGGATAGTTAAACACAGAGTTGAGTTGAAAGAACTTGTAAACTAATAATATTTATATAAATAACAATGGTAATAAAATTGTAATCTCTAATGCTATACAACACTATATACATGGTTGTAGCAAAAGTTTCGGATTTTTCCATATGCTTTTTCCCATCTAGCCTTCATCCGTAAAACGCGCGATAAGGAGGTCCAAATAAAATTCCACCTCTTTGGATCGAACGAATTTTACACCTTTTTATTACATTTTTGATTGAGAGGAGAGTTCTTTGTGATAGAGCTCGTATGAGAAGAACAGACTTTACCTCTTGTGCTTCTGCTACCATTCTAATGTTCTATACACAGTGATATTGATTTGTTTCGATTGGAATGATAATTGATGCCAGGCACGTAAGGCTATTACTTTCATCATCACCACTTGGTGTTATCCCCTTGACGGAGTAGGTATAACGGTCAGTATGCGAAAAGCTTTCTTCAGTTGTGGGCAGTCGAGCCTTGTCCACTCTCAAATGTCGTCCGAACATGTTTGACGTTCTATTGCTCATTAGCTTCCCTTCCAAGATTAATCTTGGAAACGGAAACCTATTACTTTACAAACCTATTACTTTACTACTCAGGGCTCCGGTGGGTCAACGCAGAGTCGCAAATTGTAGCATGTACGACGAACTCCTAGCGAATCTTAGCCATATGGCACGTCAATTCTCTTTCTACAAACGCTAATGCTTTTAAAACTAAACAAATGTATTTGTGTCAATTTTATGTCAATCTGCCTGTGGCACCATAGCTCCCGAAGGGATGAAGCGATTTCAATTTAGTTGTTTTGTAATATGAAAGGTGATTTACGTGCGAGTGTTCTTAGACATGTTTGATGAAAATCGGTTGAGCCGTTTAAAAGTTGTGGGGGGTGAAAGTAGGGAAGAACAACTGAATGTCTGCAAATATACCCAAATGGGGTCTCAAATGAAAGCGCACTGAAAGAGAATTGATAACTTGATCGAGAGTGTAATTAATAATTTCATGACATTCAAGGGTTTTTCAAAATTTTCAATTTTGGGTTATTTATTCAACATTTGCACTTAGTTCCGCAAACTATTTCTGTCCAACACACTCAGACGTCAATGTCAGTCACAGCAATTTTAAATCTTGCAATAAATATACTGCGCTACGAATAAACAAATCAAATATGCGCTGCAACATCGTATCTCTAAAAGGCGAGATTCCAACGCATCGAACGCTGAAAGTCGTTAAAACGCAATGGCGTATCGATCCAGCCGCAAATTGTGATCGCTATTGTAAAAGCTACTCGTATCGTGTTTGTTGTGGCCTTAACTAAATATAGCATTTAATTACTTATAATGAGATATGTAATTCATTACGCTACACTACTTTTTCAATAACATTGCTTTTATACAAAAAACATGGAAATCCTTTTTAAAAATTGTTGCGAATGTGATTTTGTCACAGTTGAGTACTGTCACTGTTCAATAGTCCATCATGTTTGTTATACTTACTTTTAAATTACCTGTCAACATTCCGGTAAAAAAACGAGCAAAGCAAAAAGACAGGTAAAAAGCAGGCACAGGTTAGCATAATGACTACTCGTATGTGCTACAAATATAACAAGCATTGAATCCATACTTAATATTATAAATGTGTGTATGTCTGTCGGTCTGTGTATCTGTCGGTCTGTCTGTTTGTTTGTTCGTCTTTCCCGGAAAAATGGAGCGACGAATTCACGTGATTTTTTAAGTGGAGATAGTTGAAAGGATGAAGAGTGACTTATGCTAATCTTTGTCTCATTTTAACCCCCCCACTTAACTAAAATGGGGAGTGGAAGTTTGTATAGAGGTAGGGGTAGATTAAGGGTAGGTAGGGAAAAAGTTATAAGTGAAAGGGTATCTTGACTGGGTCCGTTAGTAGTAAATAAGAATGGTTCTCATTATATGACAGTGGCATAAGTAACTAAACAGTTGTCAATTAAATATTGTTATTGTAGAAAAACAAAAGCCGCTACAAGCTCAAAATATGATAAAACATCAATGCCGCGAGTCTCCCGGCGCGTGCCTCGTGGACATCAGCCATTCTGTTTGTGTAGAGCCTTATTACACCCGCGCGTTTTGTGCATAGCTATCATATAACCTTGTTTGCACACGGTAATAGTCTCCTCTTTCTTCACATTACACACTCTTTTCTTCGCAAAAGCGATCTCTAAAGCCATCTCTAAAGCCTTAGTAATAAACGTGAACGAGTAACTAAATCCATATCATGTTATATTTCAGGCTCTACCTTGTAGCTTGATAATAAAAGAGTCGAGTCTCAGTTTTCTGTAGCCTGCAACATATTACGAGTATGTGTTATTATAAGTTAAAGTGATATTTTTTAACCTACTTCCAAAAAAGATGTTTACGATTTAGCACGTTATATTTTTATGTACCTACTCTGATTTTTATAAAATTAGTGGACCAATAAAATTTGGGAGGTTGTTCTATATACTTTTTAATTTCATGTGTCCATTTTATATCTTAGTCTAAGTCGGTTTTAAAAATATTTATTTTTATTTTCTAAGCTGTTCCCGGAGTTGTACATGGAAATTACTACCAATTTTGTTACTTTACATAGCTAACTATTATTTATGTAAATAACTAGCTGACACCCGTGACTTCGTCCATTTAAATTCAGTTTGTCATCTATCCCGCGTAAATATTAAAACATATAATGTAGACGCATTGTAAAGTACTCGTAATGTAAACTGAAAATTAATCTCTAAAATAAACAAGTATATACTAGATAAATAAATACGTAGATCTCGATATATGTATCTGTAAAATCCTTTAATGCCGGTGGGGTCGAAACGCGGCCGTAGCTCGATCGAAGGTGCAATTGCGTTACAAAAAGTAATTGCTACGAGCTACGGCGTAGCTGCGAGAACGTTTCGCTGAAATAACAACAAACCGATATATGGACGTAATTAGATGTCAGTTTTAATCTACTTAACAACTGAATATGATTAAATTTGTCAGTATGTAGCATGTTGATTCGCTAAATTTTGTTTTATTTACTCTTACATAGCTGTACTTAGTTCCTAGAACGTTGAGTAAATATTAAACTAAACAATTATCTAACTCATCTGAAATATGCATTAATATTTTACATATATTGTTATTTTGTTAAATAACAATCATCATCATCATTCATCATCATTGTCAGCCGATGGACGTCCACTGCTGGACATAGGCCTCTTGCATGGACTTCTAAACAAAACGGTCTCGAGCCGCCAGCATCCAGCGGCTCCCTGCAACCCGCTTGATGTCTTCGGTCCACCTAGTGGGGGGTCGACCAACACTGCGCTTTCCGGTGCGGGGTCGCCATTCCAGCACCTTGGGACCCCAACGTCCATCGGCTCTTCGAACTATGTGGCCTGCCCACTGCCACTTCAGCTTCGCGACTCGCTGAGCTGTGTCAGTGACTTTAGTTTGTCTGCGGATCTCCTCATTTCTGATTCGATTACGCAGAGAAACCCCAAGCATAACACGCTCCATCGCCCGCTGAGTGACTTTGAGCCTTCTTATAAGGCCCATAGTTAGCGACCAAGTCTCGGATCCGTAAGTCATCACTGGCAACACGCACTGTTCGAAGACTTTCGTCTTCAGGCACTGAGGAATTTCGGACGAAAAGATGTCGCGGAGTTTCCCAAACGCTGCCCAGCCGAGCTGGATTCGGCGATTCACCTCTTTCTCGAAATTGGACCTACCTAACTGGACTGTGTGTCCTAGGTATATATATTCGTCTACAATTTCGAGCGCAGAGTCCTCAACAATAACTGGGTGAAGCGGTACATGAGCATTAGACATGATCTTCGTCTTACTCATGTTCATTTTAAGACCCACTCGTTGAGAAACTCTGCTGAGGTCGTTGAGCATGGTACTAAGGTCATCCAGAGTCTCTGCCATAATGACCACATCGTCGGCAAACCGTAGTTGAGTGATGTACTCACCATTGATGTTGATGCCAAATCCGTTCTAGTCCAGAAGCTTAAAGACGTCTTCCAATGCGGCGGTAAATAGCTTCGGGGAGATCACATCTCCCTGCCGCACTCCTCGCTGCAATTGGATTGGTCTCGTAGTCTGATCCTGTATACGGACTGACATAGTGGCGCTTTCATACAAACACTTCAACACTTGGATCTGTAGTCGATCCGGCATCTCTGCAAAGACCTCAGCACAGCCCAAGTTTCCACCGAATCGAAGGCTTTCTCATAGTCCACAAACGCTAAGCAAAGTGGCTTGTTATACTCTTCGGTCTTCTGTATAACCTGCCGCAGCGTATGTATGTGGTCTATGGTGCTAAAGCCTGCTCGGAAACCGGCTTGTTCAGGAGTAAATAACAATATATGTAAAATATTATTTGTGAATATGTTCAAGTCCATTGAAGAAATTTGTTAGAAAACAGACAAAAATAGATAAATACATACAACTATTTGGTAGCAAAGAAACTTGACCATAACATGTTATTCGAGATTTTTACTGAATGACGAGTTTAAATGAAATGAACTGCTTGACTGATCTGGCCAAGTTAAGTACAGCCTAATAATGAGGATCTGTATTGCGTTTAGTAGGGAGTGAGAGCCAGGGTCTCAGGGCAACGCATATAAACGACTGAGATATTTTGAAAAAAAAACACAAGTAGATTGTTTATCAAACTGTAATCCATCAATAACAAAGTTGATATCCAAGTACATCGCCAATTTTGATTTACTTTTGACAAATAATTAATTTGACTTTGTAAAAAAATACCTAAATTAGTAAATTAAATCCGTCTGTTTCTTGGGAATTAAAAAAAACACAAAACAACCAGATCACTGTTTAGGGAAGCAGCGAATTAGCCTTAGTGATTGTTAACCTTCGATAGGAGATGGCACTAACAGAGGAAGAAAAATATATTTATTGAACTTTTATAGTGTACAGGTACCTTTTAACTTTGCAGTGTAAATTCTTGACTGCACAATTTTATCGCTTGAAAGTTTCCCGACATTAGGTCAAGGTAGAAAGTATTTTGCACAAATTGTTGAATGATTTGCGAAAGTCCAAGTTAAACGCAAGTGCTAGTTATTATAGGCACGCGAGCTGTATTGTTTGCCTATAGAAACACGCTTCATTATTCTTATACTACCTTCTTTAGTATTACTTATACCTTTCCTATAAACGTATAGATTTTGCATTGTTATTTTTAATACCCATGGTTATTATTTATTACAGTTTCTGTCACGGCTGTTTCAACATGTAATGTTGCAGTAAATCCTTCGCTTACTTATTTAAAGCCAGACGTTCTTCGAGTATAAACTGGTAGAAACACATACCAGTTTTAGTTTTAGCAGTTTTCAATTACTTTTGTGTTTCTTATTGTTTGTACTCCTCCGAAATGGCTTGACTGTTTTTATGAAATCTTGTGTGCGTATTAGGTAGGTTTGAAAGGGTGGTACACCTCAATTTTATTCATTTTAAAAGTTTTCATTTTTCATTTTTTTTTTTATGATGTAGCATTCTCTACCATCAACCTCTATTTTTTAATAGCGATAAGGCAAAACAACGTTTGCTGGGACAGCTAGTATTTTTAGTACTGAAAACGGTATTGGTAAAATAAAACAAATGTGATAGACATACTCTTTTGTTATTGGACAGGGAATAAAGTTAATACCTATGCTTTTATCCCAAAACCTACACGTTTTTCACCAATGCTAAACCATTGCGTTGCGGCCATATATGATTCAAATATATTTTTAGGAATTTTTAGGAGCCGCGAAGACCAGTGGAGCTCTGCTTCCAACTTTCCAGTTACGTGCATTTTAAGAAATTAAATATCAGGTATCTCAAACAGTGAAGGAAAATCATCGTGAGGAAACCCGCATATCTGACAATTTTCTTAATTCTCTACGTGTATGAAGTCTCAAAAAAGAATCCGCATTGCGTAGCGTGGTGGACTATGGCCTAACCCCTCTCATTCTGAGAGGAGACTTATGTTCAATAGTGTGCCGAATATAGGTTGATAATGATGAATGATGAAACCTAAGCAAGAAAATTTAGGAAATTATCATTATAAATTAAATTAATATTGTAACCATCTATTACAGTTTTGCCCATGTGACTGAACTGATTAGAAAAACTTGTTAAGGTATTGCTACTTACTATTACAAGCTATTTACTGGGATTATTTTTATCTAAAGAAAATACAAAAGGAGATATACATCGAGATAAATGTACGGATAACATCGGAATATTACACTTGAAAGAGAAATTTCCAATAAAGTTAAACTAAGAAAATACACAACAAAGTAATATCGCACAGTTCTACAACTCGCTCATGCGTTTCCAATTACTTACTTGTACAAAAACATACTCCCGTTTTGTAAGTTGCGACCTAACTTTCCAAGAGATTGAAGTACCTGGGTACAGGTGCAACGAGCCGGTCTAGCTGCTACTTGCTTAGGTATAACTTAATGTATTTGTATATATGGAGTTGATCATTGAAATTACTTTCTACGTATCTAAGTTTACGCTAAATACAAATACCTTACTTATTAAAAAAATGTGATTACATTTCATTATATTTGGCGTTTATATCAATAAGATCTGACTGTAACTTAAATACGCAATTAATATATGTATTTTGATTCGATTATTATATTTCCGTACCGTACCGCATTCAAATGACGGCCTCTGTGGCGCAGTGGTATGCGCGGTGGATTTACAAGACGGAGGTCCTGGGTTCGATCCCCGGCTGGGCCAATTGAGATTTTCTTAATTGGTCTAGGTCTGGCTGGTGGGAGGCTTCCGCCGTGGCTAGTTACCACCCTACCGGCAAAAACGTACCGCCAAGAGATTTAGCGTTCCGGTACGTTGCCGTGTAGAAACCGAAAGGGGTGTGGATTTTCATCCTCCTCCTAACAAGTTAGCCCGCTTCCATCTTAGATTGCATCATCACTTACCATTAGGTAAGATTGTAGTCAAGGGCTAATTTGTAAAGAATAAAAAAAAAATATTCGAAAATGTTAATACTTGGTTACGTTTATAAAAACGCCAAATATTATTCAGAATATCTGTACAATTCTTTTTACATCTCATTTAATATTTTGTACCTTCAATTGACTTAATATCTCCAATCGTTGCTCAAACCACCTGTTCAAAATGGCGGTGCTAGAAAATTGAATACCTGCGCTGTCTGTAGCATACACACATTTTGGCACTGGTAAATTAACGACGCCCTTTCTTACTGCGGCTATAATTAATAGTAGGCTGAAACTTCAGAACTTTCAGTTTGTAATTTCAATGACCAAGTACAGTCTATTCAGTTGCGAGCGTGACAAAGGATTTTTTCCGAGAAAAGATTTTTTTATTAATCGAGAAAACTTCGGGGCGTTTTTCCCGCGCTTTTGTTAGATTATTATTGACCATCACTTGACATGATTTAGATTCTTCTATGCAACCTTCTATGTTCGAATGGAGGCGTTCTATTATAAATCGGCCTAAATATTTTTGTATTATATTATATCATATCAATCAAGGAACTAAATTGTATTTTTGTAGATTATGATGAAAAACGTACTTAAATATGTTTTAATGTCATCGATATATTAATAGAAGTAGAAATTTAACATTAATATTTCTTAAACTAAATACATTATAACGAAGTAACCTATTTGTCCGAATGAATTTTGCTAAGCGAAACGTAATTTGCTTATCTTCAATCTTAACGTTTCATCTAGTCTAGTTTCCGCATCGCATTACTCTGTCCTTGATCGTATGAAATGACGTTTGTATAATTGAAAAAACAGCGGTTGATAGGCGGTAATAAAAACAAATTGTCTTCTTCAGTTTATTGCAAAGGTCAAATGTTTTATGTATTAAATCAAATGCGTGGGGAGTCCCAAGTGTGTATAAAACCCAAGCACTGCAGCGATATTTATTAAAAACAGTAATAATTACCTAATTGCATTAACTGTTGTTTTGATTTTATTCTCTTTGTTAATTATGAAGCATGAATTCATTTAATTTTTTTTATATCATCATTATTATAATCATCATCATTTCAGTCGATGGACGCCCAGCAGTTTGCAGGACATACCTAGGCCTTGTATAGGAACTTCCAAACATCACGATCCTGAGCCACCTGCATCCAGCAAATCCCTGCGACTCGCTTGATGTCGTCAGACCACCTGGTGGTGGATCGACCAACACGGCGCTTGCGCCGCGCTTTCCAGTTCGAGGTCGCCATTCCAGTACCTTGGGACCCTAACATCCATCGGCTCTTTGAACTATGTGCCCTTTACCACTTCAGCTTGTTACCATGTCAGTAACTTTGGTTCTTCTGTGCATGTCGATCACGCAGAGGTACTCCTAGCATAGCTCGTTCCATCGCTTGTGTGATTCTGAGACTTCTTATTAGGCCCATAGTTAGCAACCAAGTTTCGTAAATATAGGTCATCACGCACTGTTTGAAGACTTTTGTCTTCAGGCACTGAGGAATTTCGGACGAAAAGATATCACGAAGTTTCCCGAATGCGACCCAGCTGAGTTGGATTTGGCAGTCCACATTTAAGTTTAATAATAATTTATTTATTTATTATCACGACGGCCGCGTGGCGCAGTGGGTAGTGGCCCTGCTTTCTGCATCCACGGCCGTGGGTTCGATTCCCACAACTGGAAAATATTTGTGTGATGAGCATGAGTGTTTTCCAGTGTCTGTGTGTATTTATACCTTATATAAGTATTTATATGTAGTATATAATTGTATATGAATTTTATAATATCAACTATCTTAACACCCATAACACAAGCTATGTATGCTTACTTTGGGGCTAGATAGTGATGTGTGTATTGTTTAAATATATTTATTTATTATTTATTTATTATCAACTTTCCCGCATACACTTGTGTTGTTGTTGCAGTTGTTGTTGTTAAATAGTATTGCTAGTGACTAGAATACGTGGATGTGTTCGTAATTAAATTAATATTCCATTTTCAATTAACATACAACGACAAATTATTTGCAATATCTCTAATTTAATTAAGCATTAAATTACTTTACATAAATTGGATACACTAAATTATTTTATCAGCAATAAATACTACTACACACTGGTTTTAGAATATTTTTGAATATCTATTTTGGAGCAGCAATTTGCCTGCGGCTTTGTCCGTGTAGATATAGCCTGGCAACTTCGTTCGTAACAATCCCGATGGTCCGCGCGGGCCGGTGGGCGTGCAGCGTGTGCACGATTTCACACCCGCGCAGTCTTTCCCCCCGTCGCCCGCATATCATGGGTATGTCATCAACGAGCTTGCCAGAATATAACATAATTGACACAATTTTTAAACCATAGACTACTATTTTAAAACTCCGAAATAATAAGAGGGGTTTTGTAAGTTTGGCATGTCCACAGAACACAGAAAACACTAAAGCTGACGCTTTAGCAAGGCGTGTCTGTTTCTAAACTAATAATTATTACCCGATAAATTATAATTAATATAATGTTATTTTTTTCAAAGCTTTTTTTTTATTCTTTACAAGTTAGCCATTGATTACAATCTCACCTGATGGTAAGTGACGATGCATAAGATGGAAGCGAGCTAACTTGATAGGAGGAGGATGAAAGTCCACACCCCTTCCGGTTTCTACACGACGTCGTACCGGAACGCTAAATCGCTTGGCGGTACGTCTTTGTCGGTATGGTGGTAACTAGCCACGGCCAAAGCCTCCCACCAGAAAAAGCTGGCAAAATCGAGATGTTTCTCAGCTGTATAACATGAAAACTTGATGAGCGAATCTGAAGATGTCGGCGTTTTTTCTAATTTTCTATCCTGATGGAAAGATGATATTAAAGTCATAAATCTTGCTAATTTCTTAGTAGGGCAAGTTAAGTTTAGTTAGTAAAATTGCAACATTCACTCATGGCGTCTATAATGTTATTAGGATTAGTAGGACAACAGTGAGCTACGCCGTAGCACCGTATATTAGGTAAGCTACGCGTTCAAGTCCGTAGACCAATGTTAGGTGAACTTCCTACACTTTATCTCAAATTGTTTTTTTAATTATTTTCTATATCAAATAATAATGGTCTTAAAGGAAGTGTATTTATTCTATTTAAAGCTATTCTGAATTAAATTGACAAACATTAACTTGGCACGTTCCACATAACTTATTGCGCTTAAACTTTTTTATATCCGTGAGTATAAGTAACTGTTAATGTATAAACTATAACACGTGCGCATTAACTTGACACTTAGCTGCCAAGCACAGCACAAAACATCAAAGATCAAGTGAATTATGAATTAAATTTCAGCCTATTTTGACGGCCCTCTCCTACTGGGCCTCCTCATATGAAAGGAGATAAATAAATTATGAATAATAAATTTGACAAGTAAAAAGCAAAGTCGTATATCTTTACTAATATTATAAAGCTGAAGAGTTTGTTTGTTTAATTGAACGCGCTAATCACAGGAACTACTGGTCCGATTTGAAAAATTGTTTCAGTGTTAGATAGCCCATTTATCGAGGAAGGCTATAGGCTATATATTATCCCGGTATTCCTACGGGAACAGGAACCACGCGGGTGAAATTGCGCGGCGTCAGCTAGTGTCTATATATTCCTAGTACTGCCAAATGTTGACATGTGAAGAAAAATGTTACTTATGTTCTTGACATTCTCATGGCGTCCCAAGAGCTGCGGCTGAAAAATGTGTATTCGACACCAGCGACCTAAAAACATCAACACTCGTGCCGCCTCTAACCCCAACAAGACCGACTGCGCGTTATATTTTATGTACGACGCCAATCAAAGCGCCAGATCCCCTGAGAACTAAGTAGATACAGCAAGAAAAATAAATGATGGCAATTTTAACAGTGAGATTGTTGAATGTTCCTTATATCGCTTCTCTTGAGATTAAATCTGGAGAAACTACGACTATTATTTAAATAAGTGTAGCCGATTATGTCAATAGATTATATTTACAAGAAAATTTCAGTTTGTTTTTTAATTCTTTACAAGTTAACCCTTAACAACTATCTCACCTGTGATGGTGAGATAGTTGTTAAGGGATGGGATGATGGGAGGATGAAAATCCACACCCCCTTCGGTTTCTTCACAGCATCGTACCGGAACGCTAAATTGCTTGGCGGTACGTCTTTGTCGGTAGGGTGGTAACTAGCTACGGCCGAAGCCTCCCAGCTAGACCTGGACCAATTAAGAGAAAACTTCAATCCGGGGATCGAACCCAGGACCGCGAAGCGATTTTACGGTTTTTTACATTTACCGGCTTAATATACTGTACCTACCCAAGACAGAGCCATGATAGCACGAGTCTCCTTTCAGAATTAGAGGGGTTAGGCTAATAGTCCATAACGCTGGTCCAATGCGGCATAAGAAAATTCTCAGGTATGCAGGTTTCTTCACGATGTTTTTCATTCACCTTTTGAGACACGAGATGTTTAATTTTTTTAAATTAACATAACTGAAAAGTTGGAAGTGCATACCTTGGACATTCGAATTTCAAACCTACGCCCTCTAAATTAAAGGCAGAGGATATATCGACTGGATAATTGGATATTTAGCCGAATATGGGTTTTTGATGATGATGATGATGATGATGATGATGATGATGATGATGATGATGATGATGATGATGATGATGAATGATGACTCCTACCTAACTTTTATTATTATCAAAAAAATTCTTAAACGTAACGTCAAGTGCTTCGAATGTGATAATAAAGAGAACATAAACAAAAAACGTACGGAGTAACTTAAAATAAATGAATGAAACATTAAAATTATTTAAATTCTTTCAATTGTATCTCTCATATAGGCGATCAACCAGATGTTTAGTATTATGTTAAAACACTGAGTGAATAATCGTGATAGGTCACGCCTGACCTGAATTTTATCTGAAGCCAGTGATAATACTCTCGAGATCGCTATATATAAGAGTACGTACTTTCAACAAATGGATTTTCATTTTGATTAATGTTATTTATTCGTACTCATACGATATTATTATGAATGGTCAATTTATAATCCTGAAATATGCTGCCTCTTTGCCTTTCAATTTATTATTGATAACTATTAATAGTTCACAGCAAAAAGCTGACTACGGAGTATCCAGAATTAGTTAAAAGTCCGTAATCGGCTTTAGTAGCAAATGGAATGATTAAATTATTAAAATCAATTTATTATGTATCAAATACTGTTTTATTTTATATTATAGTACCTATCTACCACTGCGCTGTTGTAATTTTCGAAGGATTTGATTATTATTGTTAAATTAAAGTCACATTACTTTAACATTATTACAGGTAGAAAGGCACACGGTAGCGCATTATAGAACTTAATATTTTCTATGTGAAATTGTGACAACGGTGGTAATGCTTTGTTGTACTTAATGGCTATTCACTTGAAATCTACTTGCTTTCTGCTTTTTCTGACTTAAATAATTGTTTAAAAAATATATTGAGTACCTATCCTATATAGAAATGTTGATAACTGATTACATTTTTTTTAATCCTTGCTAAATGACGTTACGAATAAAAACATTCACTCTTCTGTGAAACGATGCTAGGTGTTATGAAATTTTTTAAATAAATATTTAAATATAACCAATATTCCCCTTCCCCTCCAACCAGTCGGAAAAGACTGTATTAGGAGGGGTACGACAATAGACCAAAGGTGTGGAGATCGAACCATCACCCCTCCGTAATGAGTCCCACCGCTCTAACCGTTGAGCTATTGAGGCTTTTGAGACCTGAAAGACGTGCTGGTTTTTATTGCTGCAATTAGTCTCTATCTTTCTTCTATTTTTCGCTATAATTATCAACAATTATTTCAGAGAATATAACGATTAATCATATTCCTTTGTACTAACATACAATAAGCAATAGCTGCGGCAGCACTTCGATAGAATTATTGTTCGACATGCTACATTCATTTCGCAAATTAATTGACGAACGTAATATTAAATTGCGTGTGGTAAGTGTATTAGGCACGACCTGCAATCCTAAACCAATACACTGCCGTTAGTTGGTTCTAATTAAAATTGAAATAGCATATAATTGAAATTTGCGCAGGACATCTAATATTCAAAACGGTTTATGGAAAACGTAGTTTCGTAGACTTGTGTTCAACAAATGTGACTTGTGTTCAGTACTTCGTTTTCGTTTTTGTAAAATCGTATTTTTTTTTCAAAGTACTCATATATATCTAAATGAAGTAATAATATTAATTAGGTAAGCAAGAAAATTTGAGACGAAAATTTAGACATATAATATTCCAAATTTCGTCTAGAATTTCATCAATCAGTGTCAATTTTAATAAAAATCAACGACAAAGACGAAGATGACAAACGAACTGCAGCGACCAGTAGTATAAAATGAAACGAAATTAAAATTGAATTTTTCGATTAAATTGTTAATACTACGCACAATCACAACAGAGCACTCAATAAAAATCGCCAAAAATATTGCGGCATTTATATTTCCATGAAAAAGTTACCTTTATTTCCATAAACAACACAAACGATGAAAGCAAATAGAGTGTGTAGGTCGTACGTGTAGGTATTTTGTTTGTTTGAGTCAAAACGTTTGTGTTTATATTTACAGCAATAAGTAGGAATCAATATTTCAAATAGGTATTATTACGTCGGCAAAGTGTTTGTTTTCTCTTGCTGTAATATTTCCGTTTGCTGTTCCTGAGAGCGGATTTATGTCTGATTGCACTCCAGGTCTATCGGAAAACGGCTATAGAGATAAACTAAACATGCTTCTAAATTACACCAAGAGCTACTCTTATTTAATGTTAAAGAGTCTTCGCCTAAACGAGAATTTAGAATAAATAAGAGTCCAGAATTTAATTAAGTAAATCAAAACAAATCAAATTCCTTTGAAACGTAATTTTTTTATTAGTCTCTTCCAGCTGATAACATGTGACCAACGAGATAAACTCGTGAAGAGAAATAGACAAATGTGAACCAATGGCGGTGCAACCGGAAATTTCGGTATCTCTTTCATTGCGTCGTTGGGAC